>NC_083773.1:46388425-46430925 GCF_963514075.1 Conger conger | reverse complement strand
TCAGTATCAACGGTGATTTCAATTGTGATTAAAACTGCTTAAATCATTTTCATATCCTGGTAGGTTTTGCATTGCAGATTTGTTGCTTTGATTGAAAATGCCAATTGACCAAATTCAGTTTGATCTGTGATGTACTACCCAATCATCACTAGTGGACATTCTAGTTTTCCTAGGCATATCTGAATGCTGTAAAATTTAATTGGAGTAGGAGCAAAATGATGTGTTGTGTTGAGCTGGTTGCATTCTGACAGAGACACAGGAAACCCAGCCTTGTACATCATCTGTTGGCTGGATGTTGCTTAAAGACACGTTCAGACATTTTAAAGACACGGTGAAACAGAAGGCAGAGTAGCACTAACTTCTGCAATGACATATACCGTATACGTGAGTGAAACAGCTCTTTTGTTGGTCATTTTTGGAGGGCGGGGAGTTGGTTTGATGGTTGTTAAATGAGGAGGGGGAAGCAGAGCCATAGCCTATCGCTCTGGGGAAAGAATGAGTGCCGCTATGTGAAAGGATATTGATTGGAGGGGAACAGAAAATTAACAGACATTTGATCTAAATACACAATGACGTCACATCTTATAAAATCTTGTTTTCCAGGAAGTGGATGAAAAAAAACTTTGGCGTGAAAATACACAATTTTATAATTTTGGCCGAATCTAGCATACTTAAAGCATCTTGTATGCTTGTCTTTAATTACCTTTAATTATTCTGTTATTGAGAACTACCCGTTACTATAATGCTGTTTACTGAGTGCATGAGCACACTCCAGGTACATCTCAGGAGCACTGCCTTTCAGAAAATCACATTGAGCTTGACCAAACGGAAGGCGACATGGCTTAAACATCATGCTTTTTGTTGGTGCACTCCTTCCATAAAAGAACAGCACAACAAAGGCTTGTGTGCTTGTGTGCTTTTTTAAGCACAGTAAAAAGCGCTCTAGTCTGGTGAAAGCTGCTTTGTTTTGCTTTGGGACAAGGTGTGCTTCCCTCTATGTCCCGCCCACACTTGAGAGGAACCAATGAGAATACCTGACTTGAGTGGAGAAAAATGTAGGCAGAAATCTTAGAATGGATGAAATGAAAAACTTTGACTTTAATGAATACATTAGGGTTAGGGTTAGTCGTTAGACTTAGTGGGTAGGGTTAACGTTAGGGTTATTAGTCATTAGGGTTAGTGGTTTGGGTTAGTGGTTTGGGAAAATGAATACATTAGGTTTAAGGTTAATGGTTTAGGGTTAGTGGTTTGGGTTAGTGGTTTGGGTTAGTGGGTTGGGTTAATGAATACATTAGGTTTAAGGTTAATGGTTTAGGGTTAGTGGTTTGGGTTAATGAATACATTAGGTTTAGGGTTAATAGTTTAGGGTTAGTGGTTTGGGTTAGTGGGTTGGGTTAATGAATACATTAGGTTTACAGTTAGTCATTAGGGTTAGGGTTAGGGTTAGAGAGGTGAGAACCTCACACTCCCTAACCATAAGGACAGAGCAGAAGAGATGCTTTAAAAAAATAACAAGTTTCAATTTTTCAAAACTTAATGGGTGTACTTGTCTGCTGTTGAGCTACACAAACTGTCAGTCGCAAAATGGCTTTAAACCAACCCTTCGGCTTCAATCAGCTGTCCAACAGGAGAGGTACTTTATGTGGAAATGCAGTTTATGAATGTGCTACGCACGGATGTTTCTGATGGATAAGTTACGCCCGTCTACGCAAGCCTCAGTGGGGGACGGGTCGGGCCAGGTATCCCGTTGCCGGGGAGACAGCAGGTTGCTTGTGGAAGGGCCAGAATCAGCAGAAATAATATGATTGCCTTTGTCATAATCAAGTAATGGATTAAAACAAATAATCGGTTTGTACGCATTACATTTGCTCAGCAGATTAGAAAGCAATGCAGAACATTGCCCAGGCCTGCTGACATGTTTTATTGACAGTGAAGCACCTTTTATTCAGGGGAAACAATAAATTATGATTGCATTAAAAACAGTAAAAATTTGAATGTCTTGCCTTCCACACAAACACACACACAACAAAGATGCAAACACAAAGATACACAAAGCTATTCACAGAGAGAAACACATACATACAGTTTAAACAGACAAACGCACACACACACACACACACACACACACAAAGACAGATATTCACAGAGACACACAAATACAGTCTAAACAAACAGACAAACACACACACACACACACACACACACACACATACCAGGATGTACAAACAATACATGACAAATTGAGGATTTAAAATATTTATAAATTACAGAACCACTGAAAATGGCTGCTCCCACTGGAGTGAACATACGGTTACTGTGCAGAAAATATCTGCTGTCCAACTAAGCATCATAACAGTGTAAGGACTACACTCTGAACTCAGCAATCACTATTCAAATGAGTTTATATTCCCACCCTTTCAGCTTTTGTGAGAAAATAACACACCACTTGTAAAGACTAATGCAATGGAAAAACTCCACCCCTCTTCAAGTGCACACACACTCACTCACAGACACAGACACACACACACACTCACTCACAGATACACACACACTCACACTCACTCACACACACACACACACACACACACACTCACAGATACACACACACTCCCACTCACACACACACACACACTCCCACTCACACACACACACACACTCTCACAGACCAACACACGCACCCACACTCACTCATACAGACACACAAACACTCACTCACACAGCCAAACACATGCATACACACTCACACACACACACACACACACACACACACACTCATTAACTCTAACAGACCAACACATGCACACACACTCACTCACTCTCACAGACCAACACACACACACATAGTCGCTTACTCACACACTTACTCACTCACTCACACACTCACACACACTCACATACACTCACACTCACACACACTCACTCACTCACCCACACACATACACTCACACAGTCTCGCACACACAGACACACACACATTCATTCACTCACACACACTCACACACAGAGACACACACACTCACTCACAGACACAAGTGCACATACAAACTAACACAGAAACACACACTCACACAGACAGACAAACACATAAACTTACACACATAAACACAGACAGTCACACATATGCACACTCACTCACACAGACACACACACACATTCACATATACTCACTCACTCACGCAGAAACACAGACACACACTCACACAGACAAAAGTGCAGACACTCCCTCACAGAGATACACACATAAGCACAGACATCACACACACACGAGTGCATTCTGTACATACACACACAGGTGCACACATTGCAGAAACACAAAGCCCGACAATAAAATAATTTCAAAATCAAATTAATAAATGCACAACAGATATAAATAAATAAATAAAAATCAATAATTCTGCAATTAATATGATATTCCATCCACCTCATGTTTCACAGGTTTTTTAAACCATTCTAGGGCTCTATTTTATTCTGAAAGTGATTTGAAATAATTGCTTTCGTATCACCTAGTTACAGCCACAGGACAAAACCCTTAGACATTAACGATTATAATTTGGGGAATAAAGTTACATTTTATTATTATTATTATTATTATTATTATTATTATTATTATTATTATTATTTAGCAGTTTGCCATTTGTCTGCATAGGCATATAGTATAAAGTAAGAGAGCAGAAAGCAGCCTTAATTTGGTTGAATACAAAATATTTATCTGATGTAAAATCGACAATAATTATGGCATTTTCAAACGAATGTATGCATTCCTGTTGTACTGGGTACTGGCTCTCCGCTCCTGCTGCCTTTATTAAACATTATAGACTTCAGATGCGGGGGTATTTTCGCATTAATTGTCAGATTATTCGTCCGCATTTTTCATCCAGCGCAAATGGACGTCACCATTTGCATTGCCTTTAAAAACGTGCGATTCCACTAAGTGAAGGGGATAGGGCCGACTATTGGTATTCCTTAGGGAAGAAACATTACACGTTGAGCGTTTCGGGTTTTAAAACTCAAATATCAAAATGTATGTCGTGCTATATCATCAGTGATAAATCTATAACTAATGGAGTTTGGAATTTGGTTGCTCTTACTTCAAATGCGTATGAAGTTATCATAAAGTCAGTTCTGTTAAAGCCACCGAAGCGAATTTTTAATCATTTTTCTACAGTGCTCCGGCTTTGCGCGCCTCGGGACTGAACGATTCTCGGCGTCCCTCCCTCCCTCCTTCTCTCCCTCCCTCTCTCCTTCTCTCCCTCCTCCACTCCACCCTCCGTTTCTAGCTCAGCAATTCAGCACCAGCGCCCGAGGGCAGAGCTAGCTATTCAGTCTACACTGGACAAGATGTGATATTGTATTTTAATTTTAAATAGACGTCAAAGTCAAATCAACAACGAATTTGCATTGCTACTGAAATTTCGCAAATTATACACAATTATTTAAACAATAATAACTTTACAGTACACTTGTATACTCGCTATCTTATAGGAACGTTTGAGATTTTAATTGGTCTATGATTTTAGTAAGGCGCCTGACATTCCAGGGACGGAATACAGTAGTTTTAAATGTTATAGAATTCAGTCACTTTGGCCGCGTGGGACTGCAAGTTCTAACGTCCACAATATATGCACATTGGCTCACATTCTTCACACTATTGTGGCAAAAAAACGATCCGCGCCAGTATGTTCCAAAGGCCAAGGTCACGGTGCTCGTAAATATAAATGAATACTTCACCAAGATGTCGCAGATACAATTTGACAGATTCAGGTTAATACTTCTGTAAAGTTCACATTACAGGAAATAAATACACTTGTATTTATTATTGTTATTATTACTATAATAATAATAATAATAATAATAATAATAATAATAATAATAATAATAATAATAACAATCATAACAACAATAATAATAATAGTAGTAATAATAATGCTCCAGCGCCCTTGCACCATAAAAATACTTGAGGCTTTAGATGCTATCAAATAAAACAAGCAATCCCCATTTATGCTCTCAGTTGAGTGTCTCACTATATTGTGCAGAACGGCTCTTAGAGACCTATAGATTTCATAGCGCAAATATGCAGTTGCCCATCAGCTAATTAAAAACATCTCCCTAAATGTATTAAGTACAAAAATACTTGAATTGTCTTCTAATATCCTAACGACCTGCAAAGCACATTTCTTGAAGTGGGTGCTGCAGGAAAAAAGATTCCTCAGCAGAAGCGCTGGATTCCTCAAATCTCTACTTTGAGCCGCGATGTTCCTCTGGTAAACTTTTTCACAACTGTGAAAAATTACGCTGACAGTCCAATAGCGCTGATAGATAGTGATATGGAGTGATATGGATATATCGTGAGAGTGATCAAATTAGAGAAACTTGTCTATTTTTTAAAGCGATGTAGAGAGATGAGGCCTGCATTTTTATAAAGAGGGTTTATAGATTGGCATTATTAATGGAAACGTTTCTCATTAGTTCACATAGACCAAATCCTAGTTTGCAGGGTAAATATTCGTCAGCAGCACATTCCGAAGTGCAGCGAGTAAAAACACATTCTGTTGAGTGCACGAGCTCTCATTCTGCACGAGCACAGGCACCCAGGTGTGTGAGCATCCACCGGTAAGTAACTTCGCATTCGATTCGTACAGTCGTCCATGAGCGACGGTTGCCTTTTCCTAAACTAGAATTCCTTTATATCATTCCAAGCCTTTTGTATGGCAGTGTAAATATATTTCTCCATGAACCAAAGCTGAGAAGTTCACAAGAACACACGCTACTGAGGAAGAACAACACTTCCAAACCAGACACACACACGACGCATGGACGCACGCAAAGACACACTATGCCACACAGAGGTTAACAACTCAATACGCTATAGCGATGCAAATAAAGGGCGAACTGTGTAACGCAAAAGTGAATCTTTGACTACATATCCACCTCAGCACGGGTAGGGTAATCCTGAAAGCTACCCTGGTCAAATGAGCGAAAAATCGGATCAAATTGGACTCAGTTAGGTATGGACAATCATGCGTAACCACGTGGCTACGCGAGAATGAATGTGTTTATCTCTCCATTTAGCCTACCTTACGGAACTATAAACCCTCATTTCGTCCGAACAAATATATTCTATATGTTAAAAGTTGTATATAAACACCTTACAGTGGTCAACAGCGGACTCAAAACCCCGTAGAGCATTCTGCGTATATAGGTCATACCAGAAGTTTTGATTTACGTCAACTCTTTTATACTGCTTCTCATAACGAATGTTTTCTGCGAGACATATATTTAACATTTAATAGTTTAACAAACTGACACAAATCAAAGAGAGACACCGTTTTATCGCAGCTCAGTTTTTAAGTAATCGCAAGACGCATTGTCACAAAAATGTTTGGTTTTAACTTTGCTCTTTGCTTCCACTGTCATGATCCTTGCCGCGTAAAACAAGCATTTGCCAGATATCCGCTAAACAGGCATCCGCCGCGGCTGTGCCTATAAGTAAATCACATCTGGACGTTAAACGATTCGAAAACTGACTTCTAAACGATCTCCGATTTGAAACACATTGCATTGTTATGCGCCCACATCCGTCTTTGGGAAAGCGCAGTAACTTTTCTACCGCGTGTGTGTGAGTCTGAGCGCCTACCTTTCGTAGAATCCACTGGTTGAGGATCAGAAAAGTCCAGCAGAACACCTTCATTGCAACTCCCGAACCGCGGGCCTCCGTGAGGTAATTAATCTCCCTGGGTTAACATATACAGACAGAGGGACATTCAGGGATTACGCACAATCCAAGAGGCAGGCAAACGGGGAAAAAATGAAAAAACGAAAGAGGGCGGCGTATTTCTGAGCGTATATCAAAGTTGAATCGTTGTAGTCTATTACAGGTCAAATCAGCTTCTTGAGTCCGTCTCGCGAGTGTAAAATGTATCCATAGATTGTGGCCACGGCTGGATGCTCCGGGAGTCGTGAAGTTTTTTATTTGATTTTTTTCTGCGGTGGAGCGAAGTCACCTCGTTAAGGAAACACGCTGCGATCTGCCAGAAGATCAGGAGTAAAGCGCGTGCCCCCCGCCCACAGTCAGCCCCGTGCCTGCTGTTTATAAAAGCAAACGCGTTTCCTCCTATGTTTTCACCGACTCACTCACTCTACCCCCCGTCTTCCCTTTCTTTCTCTCTCTCCCCCTCTGTCTCTCACGCACACACTTACACGCACACGCTAGTCAGTTCCTCTCTCCTCTCCACCCCTTTCCACTTTCCCTGTCTGCATAGAGGTCTTGAATACCGAATGCCAACAGGTATTGTATACATTGCCTCCCATAATCCCACACACAAACGCACACAAACACATGCACACACATACGCTTCCGAATGAACACGATCTGATGCTCAGAATCTAGAACAATAACCACACGTTAGAGGCCGAATTCGCTTGTAGACCTGGAATGATTAAATAATCATGAAATGAAAATGCAGCGTGCGGGTTTCACCGTTCGCATTTTTTATATATTAGAAAAAAAAGAAAAAAAGAAACTCCACGCTGAGAAATTACTTTATTCGACTTTTGACCGCACAGTGAGACACAGAGTAATGTTTTATTCAGAGACAAATCCGTGAAATCCTACGTCACCCGTAACTTCAAAAGTTAATGAATGAACACACATTTATTATAAAAATCCAGACACCACATGCATAACAGCTACATTATTTGAGAAAAAGTAAAACAACGGTGTAATTTACAGTACCGTCTTGAACGCGCGTAAAGAGACGCCACCCTTCAGAAGACATTTGGAATGGTTTATTAATCTTTCTTTTTGTAAGAGATGTATAATATATGAAAAGAATAGGCCGTATATTGTAATGCGTATTGCTTTACCCCCAAGCAGCTGTGCACATGACTGAGTATACACCTCCAGATTTTAATATGGATTTTTTACATAAATAATGATATCAAATGTGTTTTAATGACGCCCTATAGTCCCCCCATAGTCCATCTTTAAAGAATAGCACATTACTTAAGGACCAAAAGTCACCATTGCTAAAACAAATCTGTTGTATCTCAATTGGAACATGAAATAGTGAATATTGAATTGATACAACATTCCATTCCATTACAATCATTTCATTACATGTACTTCAACCACGATTACATTATTACATTACATTACATTACATTACATTAATGGCATTTGGCAGACACTCTTATCCAGAGCAACGTACAGTTGATTAGACTACGCAGGAGATAATCCTCCCCTGGAGCAATGCAGGGTTAAGGGCCTTGCTCAAGGGCCCAACGGCTGTGTGGATCTTATTGTGGCTACACCGGGGATCGAACCACCAACCTTGTGTGCCAGTAATGCACCTTAACCACTACGCTACAGACCGCCCTAACTATGCTACAGGCTACCCACTACATGCAATCACTTAAGAGACACTCTTATCCATGACCCATGTACAGTAGTGAAGAACATGCTCTCAGGAATACTGAAATGTAGAAGCTATTAGAGGCCCATTGTAGAGGCCCATTGCTTCATAACCAATATAACAATGTTTAACTAGCAAAGGTTCCAATCATACAGTTGCCATATTTATTATTAACTGTGCCGACCTTTCCAGCCCATGGATTATGGTTTATACCTGAATGTTTTTTACCAGGCATGTCATTCCATCCAGATGACATGCAGATCATCTCTGGCGGTTTAGGTGATACGCTCTGCTTTCATAATACTATTCTCAATTGGCGAGAGGAAGTAGAGTACGAATAGGATATTCATGCAGCCTCTCAATCTCGCCTCAGCTCTGTCCATTTGAACAGCGTAGCTGTGGAATATTTGTATGAAATGCACTGGAAAAGTTGTGGACACTGTAGCATTTGGGTCAGGATAGGTCATGAAATCTCAGAGTTCCTGCTCTTCAATATTTAACAGATGTGGCATGATGGACAGGTAATATGCCGACTGTCCGGTTTGGACACGAGGTGAATGAACTTTGCCAGGACCCGTACATCTTTCAAGAAGAGCATTAATTGGCAAATAACAAGCACAGATCGTCATACATTTTATGTTATATATATATTTTTTGGACCACAAATCCACAAAATATGTAGACCTGGACCTGCATTTTTACTGGTGGAATGTAGCTATGCCATATTCACGAATCGCATACTGAGAAAGTGAGTATTTAGGAAAAGAGTTTAGTTTCTCCTGATAATATGTTGTTCCTGTATAATATAAACTCATTTTGGGGTGGAAGATGTAACTTCTTAATGTTAATCTACACATGGCAGTGAGATGCATGAGAAGAAGCAGTGTCTGACAGTGAAGAGAGAGCAGAGCCAGGCCTCAGAGCAGCAGTGTCTGACAGTGAAGAGAGAGCAGAGCCAGGCCTCAGAGCAGCAGTGTCTGACAGTGCAGAGAGAGTAGAGCCAGGCCTCAGAGCAGCAGTGTCTGACAGTGCAGAGAGAGTAGAGCCAGGCCTCAGAGCAGCAGTGTAGTGCCAGTGTTTTGATGCTGGTCACAGTTCTCATCAGTTCTGCCAGGCCGGGGGTGCGGGGGATAGTGGAGACGTGGTTATTGACAGGCAGAATAAAAGCTTTAGATTTTGACACAAAGCAAACCACAGAGTAAAGGTCTGAATGATGAACATAAGCTTTCCACCCGTTTACTCAAAAGGAGCATACTCTCAGAAACAAATATTTTATTGTGCTTAATTCTATTTTTACTTCTAGTTATGGAATCCTCTATCATAGGTATTAAATAAGAATGTTCCCAAATAAGATTTTTAATAAGATAGGGTTATTCCATGGAAGCCCAGAGTTCCTTTTGGAACCATATTTTTTTTCTGAGAGTGCACCGTCTTTCAGGATGTCTCATCCTCTTCTGGCGGCCTGTAGCGTAGTGGTAAAGTTAAATGACTGGGACACGCAAGGTCGGTGGTTCTAATCCCGGTGTAGCCACCATAAGATCCGCACAGCCGTTGGGCCCTTGAACAAGGCCCTTAACCCTGCATTGCTCCAGGGGAGGATTGTCTCCTGCTTAGTCTAATCAACTGTACGTCGCTCTGGATAAGAGTGTCTGCCCAATTCCATTAATAATAATAATAATAATAATATTCGAAATTATGAAACGTTTTGTGAGCTGGTGGTTCCCCGCTTGTCGCCCCCAAATTAGAACGGTGACGGCTGCATATTTCCATACAGCTCAGGTAAATACACTGTTCAAAACTAGGCTAACGCTTGGGAATAAGCCATTTCGTTGCCTATTACCCAGAAGTAAACACAGCACACTTTAAGACTTTAAGAATATGCAGCGAATATTTATTTAAAGACACCACTGTATCTATACAGCCCTTTCCATACTGGTGGCACAATGTCCGTTACGCAAAACTATATCTGGTTGGTGAGCATAGGGTACAGAATGTTGTGGACTAATTAAATTATACGATCGCTAAATTAAGAAACTAGTGAGCGCATATGAAATACGCTATTTACATACACCGTTAACGTTTGAAACAGAATGTACTTTTATTTAAATGTATTGTGCGTTAAACGTATTTGTATTTAAATTAATTTTGCGGTAAACGTATTTTTATTTAAATGCTTAATTATCGCGCCACAGTTAACAATAGAATCACACAGAAAAATCAGTCCAGTATTAATTAAATTCCAGTTTGAAGGAGTCTAATCAGGTACTGAATATTTCACTGTGCAAAAGACAATACCATTATTAATTTTCGGTTCCTTTACGCAGCTATATTTCAACTCGTTGGTCTGCAGACGACTTCCAAAGATTCCGCCGTTGTTCTGAACAAGGGTGAGGGTGGTGGTCATGTTCGCCAATATTACACGGTGACAGGTGGCCCAGACTTTTCTGACCGGGCCGCGCATAGGACCGAGCTCTGCCGGCGGCGCGCACAGGCGTGAACAGCCGTCTGTCGACAGGCCCGGGATGCAGGATGCAGGGGGCGCGCCTGGGTACAAAAAGCGTCAAGCGTTATTTACAAAACACTCGGATGGCGGCATATGCCTGCGTGCTCTCACACTTTCTGTGCGCGGTTCCACCGCATTCGGAAATTATGGCACTATATCGCCCCCTTGTGAATTCAGAAAATATTCCCGAGACGCGAAACGATGATGATGATGATGATGATGATGATGATGATGATGATAATAGTGTCCTGCGTTGTAGCTTACTGCAGTGTGGTGTCAGTGCTTGTGAATGGTGTTATCATAAAAGGTGCTCTTCAATGTGACAAACAATAGAAGTGCAAGTAATTCAGTGTCAGGTGAATACACTTCCAGTATGGCAGTTATTATTATTTAATCCACAATTGATGAGTTAAAGTTAATTGAATTTAAAATAATTTTGTATCCACGTAAAGTTTCTATTCATCCATACACATTATCTACCTCTTTCATCAGTATGGCAGTACATATTTTATTCCTTTCTTTCTACAGCTACGATGTAATAGATTTGCCACACTGTGCTCTGCGAGAATTCAATATTTAAGGATTCTGTGTTGCACTGGATTGATAGGCTGCACTTTACTGAAGGGAAAAGCTCCTGGAACACGGGTGAACAGCATAGCTCAGTCCTGTCCTACCGCCGGTTAGTGTTGTTAACGCACTGATGTCTGTCCTATGTGTACCTCAGGCCACATCACCAACAAGGGATACTATATAGACCCCATATGAAAATATGCTCTCTGTATATGGACACTCTGCCCGGAGCACTTCACAGATCTAATTCCCAGTGTCCTTCCTTGCACACTGAACAAATCTCACTCCTGAGTCTAAGATCATGTTTCCTGAGATGCTCTGTGCTCACACGCTAGAGACACCATTCATCTGTGGTGAGAAATTAGCACAACACCCCCCCCTGTGAAACATTTGTATGCAGAGCTGCAATATGTAATGTAAGGTAATACTCACAATGGAAAAAATAAGTCAAGTATTTTAGTCTTAAAGACTTAAAGTCTTATTTCTATTTATTTTTGATAAATAAGACACAATGTGCAAAATAATTAACTGCATCCAGGTTTCACTGTGTCTGAGTGAAGAATTACTTCATTATTATTATTAAAATGCTAATAATGTAAAAATTATTATTATTAATAATAGTCATCATAATAGTCAGCAGCAGCATCATCATATAAAAATATTGATTCCTTCCAATCATAAAAGAACTTGACATGAAAGATGACTACAATAAAATCGCCCAGGTTAGAATGAGGTTAAAAAGTGCAAACACATTAAAACGAGCTTTAAAGAACAGGCGGCGCACACATCGCATAGAGAAAGGAACAGGAATGATGAGGGGAGAGATTGCAATAACAATAGCCATGCAGACAAGCAATTAGGAGAGGAATATAAAAGAACAGGCGGAGGCAGGACGCGGCGGAGGCTCGGTGAGGTGCGTTGTAATAATGGGGAGAGTGGAGAATGAATAAAACGCAGCTCCGAAGCTCGGTGGCAGCTTGTGAAAAGTGAAATGATAGGCCGAGACCTTTCCTCTGTTCCGATGATTGCTCTGAATCTCTCTCAGATTGTTCCTTACGGGTAACAAGCTCGCTGCTTTTAGCGAGGCCCCTCATTAATTGCAGGCGCGGCTCAAATGCGCGTTGGCTCTCTCTTTAGATGCCCGTCCAGTCCGAAGCACTGCTAGATGCCTGAGAATTTTCATGTGCACTCGTAGGAATGAAGAAATGAGTTCTTACAGTCTCAGAAATGAAGTGACAGTGTAGCTACATTTTTGTTCTTCAATGATCAAATTTCCCAATGGTACCCTGAAAGTACATTTTCTAAGCAAAAAAGGCACACATTAATTATATTGCTGACTACGGGTACGATTTCATGTATGCATGCATTGTATGAGTATAATAATGATAATATGTGTGTACTTTAAAATTGGCAGTAATCTGCTAAAGTTTTGTTTTTGTACATAAGGCCTTGTTCATATTCATATCTTACAGTTGGCAAATGGGGTGGTCGGTTGTTTACGCTTAATTTTCAGCGGGCGTCATGCATATCCGACACCTTGTGTTCTGACGGAGATCGCGTCTCTCCTTGTTGCTGCGCGCAGCGTTCCATGACCTGACAACCGGCACGACGACAGATTGTGGCGCGACTCCCGCGCGCTTACCGCGGGCCGTTATCTGTCAGCGGAACGTCTGTGACGGGAGAAGACAGACGCGTGCCTCGGCGTTTATATTCGGATCCAACACCGGCGGAATGTGGTCTCCAGATGCGATAGTTTCGACAAATCCGAGCCAGATTCGGTTTATTGTGTTTACGCCACAGTCATGAAACCAAATTCAGTCAGAAATTTGATGCTTGTTAAGTCTAAACCAAAATGGCCAAAATTGTTGAATTCTTTCAAAACAATGACGGTGTGGTCAGCCCTCCTCTCTTTCATTTACATGTATTTGTCCTACATTATAGTGTCACTGTGTGTAAATACCACACTTTTGATTTTATAAAAGATTTATTTCCACTTAAGATATCAACGTGACCACTTCCTGTGTCTGGATGTGTTTATGCATTCAGCAGCCCATAGCAATGCTTCTATTTGTCCTCTTTTGAATTCAGTGTCTGAACATCAGCCGTGAGGACAGCTGTGAGACACTGTGCCAGTACAATATGAACACAGCTGTGAGACGCTGTGCCAGTACAATATGAACACAGCCGTGAGACACTGTGCCAGTACAATATGAACACAGCTGTGAGACGCTGTGCCAGTACAATATGAACACAGCTGTGAGACACTGTGCCAGTACAATATGAACACAGCTGTGAGACACTGTGCCAGTACAATATGAACACAGCTGTGAGACACTGTGCCAGTAAAATATGAACACAGCAGTGAGACACTGTGCCAGTACAATATGAACACAGCTGTGAGACACTGTGCCAGTACAATATGAACACAGCCGTGAGACGCTGTGCCAGTACAATATGAACACAGCTGTGAGACGCTGTGCCAGTACAATATGAACACAGCCGTGAGACACTGTGCCAGTACAATATGAACACAGCCGTGAGACGCTGTGCCAGTACAATATGAACACAGCCGTGAGACACTGTGCCAGTACAATATGAACACAGCTGTGAGACGCTGTGCCAGTACAATATGAACACAGCTGTGAGACGCTGTGCCAGTACAATATGAACACAGCTGTGAGACGCTGTGCCAGTACAATATGAACACAGCCGTGAGACTCTGTGCCAGTACAATATGAACACAGCTGTGAGACACTGTGCCAGTACAATATGAACACAGACGCTGTGCCAGTACAATATGAACACAGCTGTGAGACACTGTGCCAGTACAATATGAACACAGCTGTGAGACACTGTGCCAGTACAATATGAACACAGACGCTGTGCCAGTACAATATGAACACAGCTGTGAGACACTGTGCCAGTACAATATGAACACAGCTGTGAGACACTGTGCCAGTACAATATGAACACAGCTGTGAGACACTGTGCCAGTACAATATGAACACAGCCGTGAGACACTGTGCCAGTACAATATGAACACAGCTGTGAGACGCTGTGCCAGTAGAATATGAACACAGCTGTGAGACGCTGTGCCAGTACAATATGAACACAGCCGTGAGACGCTGTGCCAGTACAATATGAACACAGCCGTGAGACACTGTGCCAGTACAATATGAACACAGCCGTGAGACGCTGTGTCAGTACAATATGAACACAGCCGTGAGACGCTGTGCCAGTACAATATGAACACAGCTGTGAGACGCTGTGCCAGTACAATATGAACACAGCTGTGAGACACTGTGCCAGTACAATATGAACACAGCCGTGAGACGCTGTGCCAGTACAATATGAACACAGCCGTGAGACGCTGTGCCAGTACAATATGAACACAGACGCTGTGCCAGTACAATATGAACACAGCTGTGAGACACTGTGCCAGTACAATATGAACACAGCTGTGAGACACTGTGCCAGTACAATATGAACACAGCCGTGAGACACTGTGCCAGTACAATATGAACACAGCTGTGAGACACTGTGCCAGTACAATATGAACACAGACGCTGTGCCAGTACAATATGAACACAGCTGTGAGACGCTGTGCCAGTACAATATGAACACAGCTGTGAGACGCTGTGCCAGTACAATATGAACACAGCCGTGAGACGCTGTGCCAGTACAATATGAACACAGCCGTGAGACGCTGTGCCAGTACAATATGAACACAGCTGTGAGACACTGTGCCAGTACAATATGAACACAGCTGTGAGACACTGTGCCAGTACAATATGAACACAGCCGTGAGACACTGTGCCAGTACAATATGAACACAGCCGTGAGACGCTGTGCCAGTACAATATGAACACAGCTGTGAGACGCTGTGCCAGTACAATATGAACACAGCTGTGAGACGCTGTGCCAGTACAATATGAACACAGCCGTGAGACGCTGTGCCAGTACAATATGAACACAGCTGTGAGACGCTGTGCCAGTACAATATGAACACAGCTGTGAGACACTGTGCCAGTACAATATGAACACAGACGCTGTGCCAGTACAATATGAACACAGCTGTGAGACACTGTGCCAGTACAATATGAACACAGCTGTGAGACACTGTGCCAGTACAATATGAACACAGCCGTGAGACACTGTGCCAGTACAATATGAACACAGCTGTGAGACACTGTGCCAGTACAATATGAACACAGCTGTGAGACGCTGTGCCAGTACAATATGAACACAGCCGTGAGACGCTGTGCCAGTACAATATGAACACAGCTGTGAGACACTGTGCCAGTACAATATGAACACAGCTGTGAGACGCTGTGCCAGTACAATATGAACACAGCTGTGAGACGCTGTGCCAGTACAATATGAACACAGCTGTGAGACGCTGTGCCAGTACAATATGAACACAGCCGTGAGACACTGTGCCAGTACAATATGAACACAGCTGTGAGACGCTGTGCCAGTACAATATGAACACAGCTGTGAGACGCTGTGCCAGTACAATATGAACACAGCTGTGAGACGCTGTGCCAGTACAATATGAACACAGATGCTGTGCCAGTACAATATGAACACAGCTGTGAGACACTGTGCCAGTACAATATGAACACAGCTGTGAGACACTGTGCCAGTACAATATGAACACAGCCGTGAGACACTGTGCCAGTACAATATGAACACAGCTGTGAGACACTGTGCCAGTACAATATGAACACAGCTGTGAGACACTGTGCTAGTACAATATGAACACAGCTGTGAGACACTGTGCCAGTACAATATGAACACAGCTGTGAGACACTGTGCCAGTACAATATGACTGAGTGGTCAGTCACTTTTTCTTTATTTTCTGCTTTGAGCACAGTCCTCACGGCTGCAGTTTAAGTTCCACCTCGTTCTTTTTAGCTCGAAAACTATTGTTTTTTTTTGTTTTTTTTGTATGATTGCAACTTTCTTTCCAATTTGTTCTCGCTGTTCTGGGACAGGGGTTTATGCAATCTAAGAGAGGGATTGGAAGTGGCAGGCAAATTTACAACAGCTGCCTCCTTACTTCTCTCCCTACACTCCGTACACAACCCCCCCCCCCCAGTCATCCCAGACACACTCCGTCTCCGCGTGGCGGTGTCTCCACACAAAGAGAACGTGTTACAGCCCACGACGCCAGCGCTGGATGTGGTTTGTGTTTCTGCCCATCCCTTGCATTCTGGGACTGATCCCTATATTTGGGAGGGTTGAGGACCACCGTGTTCCTGCATGAAGACTGCAGCAGAGCACCCTCAGGACGGCTGGATCCAGGACGCCGTGCTCCATTCAGGAATCCCATCAGAGAGCTGAATGCACTTCATCTGCGTCACTTTCCTGAGCCGCACATTACCGGGCATGACTCACCTCGCTGCCCTTAAGATGGCTGCCCTACATTCTCCAGTGGCTCTGTTTATGGAGCTCTGCACTGCTGCATCAAACAGGGGGGAGAGTAATTTAACTTATTTTCCTAAATTAGAGTTTTTAAACTCATCTGGAAATTGCTAAATATGTGAAGCAGCCTGCTATTTACTGGTGTCACAGTGATATACAGTGAATAATAATAATAATAATAATAATAATAATAATAATAATAATAATAATAATAATAATAATAAATCTCAATCAGCTTCTGCCAAAAACCTGATATTGGATACAAAGCCCAACCAAACCCCTGGCCAAAGCATAATAACAGGGCAAGACTATGCCATTTTAACCCAGTTAAGGCAAATACGCGCTTTAATCTATCTGATGTAAGAGCATCTAAAACATGACACAAACAAAGAGTATTTTAGCAACATAAACATAACCTTAAAACATAACTTTCAGGATAAAATAATGTTTATGGCATGTGGTGCTGCCCCTTATGTAGATAGCCCAGGATAAGAACATATCCCAAACGCCTGAATGTGATGTGATTATGCTGAATGTGATGTGATTGTGCTGAATGTGATGTGATTGTGCTGTAATAAGTGAGCTTATGGGTGTTTGGGTTTCTGCATGAGGAACATGACACCAGTCCAGAATGCTAATCAACTCACTGAAAGCCATCAGTTCATGGAAGTGGGAAGTGATGTTTCTGGCCCCATTCCAGAACATCCCATAAACCAGGGCTGCCTGACCCCATTCCTGGAGATCTACCATCCTGTAGGTTTGCACTCCAACCCTACCAAAGTGCACCTCATTCAACAGCTAG
This sequence comes from Conger conger, assembly GCF_963514075.1. NCBI lineage: Eukaryota > Metazoa > Chordata > Actinopteri > Anguilliformes > Congridae > Conger > Conger conger. The sequence goes on along the minus strand of NC_083773.1, from coordinate 46,413,212 downwards.
AGATCTCATTGACCTGCTAATTAGTAGAGTCAGGTGTGCCAAAATAGGGTTGAAATGAAAACCTTCCGGATGGTATATCTCCAGGAACAGGTTTGGGCAGCCCTGCCATAAATGTATGACTCAGATCTGGTGGATGAGAAGGCCCTAGCACAGTGGTCCTCACTCCTGGTCCTGGAGAGCCGCAGGGTGTGCTGGGGTCCCCAGCCCTGGTCCTGGAGAGCCACAGGGTGTGCTGGCGTCCCCAGCCTTAGTCCTGGGGAGCCACAGGGTGTGCTGGGGTCCTCACTCCTGGTCCTGGAGAGCCGTAGGGTGTGCTGGGGTCCTCACTCCTGGTCCTGGAGAGCCGTAGGGTGTGCTGGGGTACTCACTCCTGGTCCTGGAGAGCCGTAGGGTGTGCTGGGGTCCTCACTCCTGGTCCTGGAGAGCCGGCCTGCAGCTCCTGTCTCCAGCTCTTCATTGATAATAATACTTGTGCTCCATTCAGGTGGAAAAACAGCTCTCCCCATAAAAATGGTTCCTTTTATTTACAGTTGGTATCCCAGATTTAAGCTTTGTATTATCTGTGATGAGCTTTAATTTTAACTTAATTATGTATTTAAATAAAATATTGTATTTATTTTCAAACAATTTGTCACATTCCACATTTTCCCTAATTAGTGTTTTCTGTTTCAGGTCACGCACTTCCACGTTATTGTCTGTTCTGTAGTTCTCACCTCATTCATTTATCTCACCTGTGCTTCATTACCGTTGTCACTTTCTATTTTGCGTTGTCGGTTTCATGTTTTGTTTTGTCCCAACGCCCGCTCCGTACCCCTCACTCCATTCATTCATTTCTCCTGTTTTTAATTCCCTCATCTCCACTCTCACACCTGATGGTCATTTCAGTTTAGTTCACCTGTGCCTATATACTTGCATGTCCGCACCTTTACTTTGCTAGATTGTTATGTGTAGCCTGCATTCTCTCAAGCGTTTTCCAGACTGTCTACTCCGTGTATTGACCCATTTCTGGATAGGTAGATTTCTGATTTCTGAACGCTGACTCTGTACCTTAAACCCCTTGGATTGCTATTGTGTACGAACCCTTCTCCTGTGACTGCAATCAAGCCTTCGCCAATCTCCACTGTTATTGTTTGCCGGCGATTGAACTGTCTGCCTGACTACGAAAATAAATACTCAGCTCTACCTACTTCCTGGTTGCATCTGTTTCTCTGTTCACCAGCCTGACAAAATTATATTTCAGTAAAGTTATGAAATATCATTCCAACAAGTATTTGGACACTATATATTTGGGAATTATAGGGTTAGATCACATTTTTAAATGTCAATTTTATAGTTATTAGGGAAAATAACTGAAGATTTGCTGAATGATGCGAGAGTGCACACAGTTTAATTTAAAGGTATTGCCATCCATATTGGGTCACCTGTGTCTCCATTTTAGGAGCAAAAGTAATTGAACAATTGGCTTCTCAGCTGTTTCATGCAGCTAGCGAAAGGTCCAGAGTTGATTCTAGGTGTGACATTTGCATTTGTCTTGCAGTCTCTTGCTGTTGTCTCTCAACATGAGGACCAAAGAAGCGTCAATGTCAATGAAGCAGACTGAAATCGCAAGGCTAAAAAATCTGAATAAATCAGCAAAAACATTTGGTGTATCAAAATAAACTGGTCGGTACATTGTTAAGAAGTTTCTGAGCTTTGAAATGGCAAACAACCTGGTAGACCACAGAAGACAAGTGTAGTGGATAGCTGAAGTATATTCAGCTGTTGATCAAGTCAGGAAAAGGATTGTAGGATTCCAGGATGTAGGCAGAAACGTGTCAGACAGCACTATGACCTCAGCACTATGACCTCAGCACTATGACCTCAGAGGTTCTGTGGTGAGGCGCACCCCACTGGCGAGCCTGAAGAACAGAATGACCAGGTGAGGACCAGCGGAGAAAAAAGCACATTATAAACTGTAGGGCCAGTTTTACAAGCACAGACTTAGCTGTGTCTTTGAAACCAGCCAATAGAGTTCTGGAACAAACTGTTATTGACAGATGAGAGTATTAACCCTTAGGCCTGGATATGATATGTCTTAATTGGTGGGCCGTTTTATATGAGAAAAAAATTATAATTGTCACTTACTTAAAAATAGATTGCCTTTTTATACTAAAACTATACAAGCAATTATCAGACCATACACCTTTATCTGCTGGCATATAATAAAGGCTTTAGTACAAACTAAGGGGAAGTTCTTTGCGGTAACTATCTGATGTAAAATGCATACTTTATGTGACAGAATAAGGCTTCAGCATTATATGCTGCATAAACTGTCTGCCTTATATATAAATCACTTCGCCTTTTGTTCTTGGGTAATAATAAAATTGCCATAATTGTTCCTTGCACTTCAAGAATCGATCAGCAAAACACAAAAAAGAAAATGCAACGTCATGAATTCGCTCCAAACTCCTTTCATTTTTGCTTGTCCAAGAGGACTGAAAGGTCATACCTAATATTTTCTTTGCTGCAACAAAATGTATGACTTCTCAAGGTGCCCAGGACAGCATTAGAGACTTTAGCAGCTCTTGCATCCAGCGCTATCGTACAGATCCCTGAGATGAAAACTTGGGACATTATACAATGGGCAGCATTTCTCAGTCTATTGCACGCTCCAGGGCTCAAACAATTTTAAAGGCCATTTTGAGAGTGTGTGTATGTGCGTGAGTGTGTGTGTGTATGTGTGTGTGTGTGTGTGTGTGTGTGTGTGCGTGAGTGTATGTGTGTGTATGTGTGTGTGTCTGTGTATGTGTGAGTTTGTGTGTATGTGTGAGTGGGGGTGTATGTGTGAGTGTGTGTGTGTGTGTGTGTGTGTGTGTGTATGTGTGTCAGTGTGCACATTTGTGCATGTGTGCATGTGTATGTGTGTATGTGTGTGTGTGTACGTGTGTGTGTGTGTGTGTGAGTGGGGGTGTATGTGTATGTGTGTCAGTGTGCACATGTGTGCACGTGAATGTGTGTCAGTGAGCACATGTGTGTGTGTGTGTGTGTGTGTGTGTGTGCATGTGTGTGTGTGTATTTGCGTGTGTGTGCGTGTGTGCGTGTGTATGTGTGTGTGTGCGTGTGTGTGTGTTTGCGCGTGTGTGTGTGTGTGTGCGTGTGTGTGTGTGTGCATGTGTATATGTGTGTGTCAATGTGAACATGTGTGCACGTGAATGTCTGTCAGTGAGCATATGTGTGCCTGTGTGTGCGTGTGTGAATGAGGGGACAAATACCAGCTGAAGCGGGGGCTCTGTCTGTGCTGATGGGAGGTGTTTGTGCTGCATCAGCCCCACCCGGGGGCCACAGCCACAACGCGGCGGAAGGTCGCCGCTGATAATGGAGCCCTCTGTCATCCCCCTCTCCTGCCCAGGGCCCTTGGGCCTGGCTCTGAAGCCCTGTAATCTGTTTGCTTTTTTAAACGACGGGAGAAGAGAAGGGTCAGAGGAAAGAGAGAGAGAGCAGGTGAGCAGGACTACACCGCTGTAATTGAAATGCCCTCGTGCAAGGAGGCAGTGAGAAGATGGCTGACGGGAGAGGGATATTAGTGCTTCAATATCTGGCCAGTATCTCTCCTTACTGGACATTGTAAGCTGACCAATGGAGGCTAAAAATGCTTGGATCACCTTGTTCACTCTCATCAGAACCGCACAACTGGTTCTCCAGCAAAAATATGCAGGATGTATGCAAGGAACCAGATGCAAACCACAAGGATGAGCAAAAGTCGTTGTCTTTATTACAGTCCAAGTTCGTAGCCAGGTATCAGAGGTTCAGACAGCGCCCAAACGAGATGCAGAAGAATAGTCAAAAACACAAGCAGAAGGCGTGGCCAAAAAATCAGATGAGCAAAAGTACAAAAGGAGCAGGAGAATAATCACTGAATGTAGCAAAAGTCAAAACCAACAAAACAAGAAAGGCAAACAAAACAGAAGGGCAAGGCAAATTGTAATCAGGCAGAAGGGTGTCTCAAGAATCTCTCTACAAACTGGCATACTAGGAACTCGGCCCAGAATGAGGATCAGCGTTCTGACAAAGAACAAAGCAGAGACTGAGGTTTAAATACATTAGGGAAGGTGACAATCTAGGCAGGGTTCGGGAGAAAGGTGGAATAACAAATAGAGACAGCAGGTGGGAGAGAAAAACGTGGACTGGATGCACGATAACACACATGTGAAACATATGGCTCCGGATTAGGGAGTGGGCATTTGCGTAGAGACGCAGTGATAGTCAGAGAAACTTACTATCACTTACTATCACATTACTCGCTTCACTGAAACTAAACGAGTCATCAGGGATAGCACAGGGAGGCGGAGTTACAGAACAGTGCGGAAAACTAAGAGATTGCGTTAGTGAGTTAGATACGTGATAAATATAAACTACCCAATTAAAGTGACTGTTAGTTAGTTAGTTAGACAGACAGTAAATGTATTTATCGCATTAGTACTGTACAATATCTAGATTAGTAGTAGTTAGTAAGAATAGTGCTTTACAACATTTAACTATCAAGAGAAGCAAGAAGTAAGAAATGCAAGACTGGAAGGAATGTTGAAATCCCAGAAACTACCGAAACCGCCCGAATAGTGGGACACGCAGACAGGGAGGTGATTCGGGCTCGTAAACATTCAGACACAGACATAACAGGTGATCTCGAATGTAATAGCTGTAATGGATGGGAGTCTTGTGTCCAAGGTTTTGAAAACAGAGCACAAACTTGTGAGATTAGCATCAAAGTGATTGTAAAAAACTGTAATAAAGTTATGGACAGTGGTTGCACACAATATTATTAAGTAGTGTGTACACTTATATTAAAAGTGACTTAGTAGCCATTATAATGCAAAAATAGAGTTGCCAAAAAATAATACAGCAGCCATCCAGAGCAGTCTTTGGGTTGTGAAATTAAATTACCACTGTGGAGCTTGTTGGAAAGGTTAAGGGTAGTATAGAAATAGTATCAAACTTCCAGGACAGGCATCTTTAAGGGGGCAGATATTTTAATTAAACTGGTGAATCTGTGTCCTCATATTCAGTGACTTCTTCAAGATTTGATCTGGCTTGTGTTCATGACTGGACCATAAGAAACAGGCTGGGCAAAGAAGAGATTCGTGACAAAGTATCAAAGTGGAAACCACGGCTAACCAAGAGGAACATCAATGCTCATCTGCAAAGAAAATAATTACAAGAAAGCCCCTGGATGATCCCAAAGCCTTTTGGCATAATATTCACTTGGCAGATGTGAAGAGTCATACTTTCTGAATGATATGGGTCCCATTATGTCTGGCACATACAACATTTCACAAGAAGAACATCAAACCACAAGTCAAACATGGCGATGTTGACGTAAGGGTGTGTGGAAGGTTTTCTGCCTCAGGACTTGGAACACTTGTTATTATTGAAGGAACCATGACCATTGTATCTGCTGGCTTTTGTTTTGGAACAGCACGTATAAGGCCAATAGCTGTTATACCTCCAAACAAATAGAGCAGTTTATTACACAGTTAACGGTAAACTATAAATTATTAATCTGCTTCTGGGACAAAGACGGTTTTTCCATCATATGGTGCACACCTGTCAAATGCAGAGGTTTTTCTGTGTTTTTTTAAAGGTCCCATATTGTTGAAAAAGGTGTTCTAAAAACACTGAAAGTATCAAAATGCACAGTCCCCAAATAAATCCACCCAATCCACATGAAGAACATGCTCATTTAAACATGCTAATTCAAACATGCTCATTTAAACACGGGCATTAAAAGTCATCTCAAATTCAGTGAAGTTGTGACATCTCAGCAATACACTCGTTTACTTCAGCAGGCCCACCTGTATTCAGCAGGCCCACCTGTATTCAGCAGGGCTCACCTGTATTCAGCAGGGCCCACCTGTATTCAGCAGGGCCCACCTGTATTCAGCAGGGCCCACCTGTATTCAGCAGGGCTCACCTGTATTCAGCAGGGCTCACCTGTATTCAGCAGGGCCCACCTGTATTCAGCAGGGCCCACCTGTATTCAGCAGGGCCCACCTGTATTCAGCAGGGCTCACCTGTATTCAGCAGGGCCCACCTGTATTCAGCAGGGCTCACCTGTATTCAGCAGGGCCCACCTGTATTCAGCAGGGCCCACCTGTATTCAGCAGGGCTCACCTGTATTCAGCAGGGCCCACCTGTATTCAGCAGGGCCCACCTGTATTCAGCAGGGCTCACCTGTAGCCGGAACGAATCTAAGCACTCAGCAAAGTTAGTGTTCAGTTTATTGTAGCTAGCCAGCCAATCAGAACTGAGGTTCATTGATATTAATTATCCTTAAAGACACAGCCTTTTCTTGGTAAAGCCCCTGAGAGGCACTGGAAAACGGACATGTATAACTGGATAGACATAATTTTTGGTACTTAAAATCACACAAAGTTCTTCTTATAGATATCAGGACCTAAAATAAAATACTGGAAAATATGGAACCTTTAAGTCTTGTTCTAAGACTTCATGATAAATCCTTTATTTTAAGAGGTGGTCACATTGAGATAGGAACCTTTTTTTCAAGTGAGACCTATATACTGTACATAGGTAAAAAAACACATACAGGAATAGAAACAGACAGATACAATTCAGGCAAATGCTACAAATAAGAATAAACAGCATACAATCAATCATACAATCATACAATCATTTAAGTACAGAATTTTAAAAATCTGGATAAAAAAGTTTCTGAGCGAGGTTGTCCACATATGTCTTAAAGGACAGTGTACCATCCAGCCAAAAGCCTAAATATTTGTAAGAATCAACCACCTTGCTTTGCACACCATGGAGAGTGTGAATACCAACACAGGGGGCATATTTTTATTTAATCTTTGATAAATAGATACACTTTGTTTTTTATCAGAATTTAAAACAAGTTTATGGTCCATGAGGGACATCTGACAACCATCTAAAGCAGACAGCAAATTTGCGATGGCCACATTGAGCTTAGAGCCAGTGGCATAGAGGATTGTATCATCAGCATAAAAGTGGACATTATAATGCAATGTTGGAAAAATGCTGTTTATATAAAGAGTGAACAAAAGTGGGCCAAGAATTGACCCTTGAGGGACACCTTTACTCATTTCTACAGAGGTAGATTTAGTACCATAAGCAACAACAGCTTCAGTCCTCCCTGTGAAGTATGCACGAAACCAGTTTAGAGAGCAGCACAATGTTCACAATGTTGTTTATCACCAGTGTTGCTACGGTCACTGTACTATGGTCTAAATCCTGATTGCTATGGCTGTATTTATCTTTAGAAAGGCCTGTAGTTGGGAGTTAACTAAGGATTCTAGAATTTTGGATACAGTAAATCCTCAAATTGTGTCTGGGATTCTATTTGAAGCCGGGCCTCGGATAATAGCCGGGGGCGTGGTCAATTCGGACAAATAAAGGTCGGCCCCCTTGTCCTACACCATGGGTCTCCAACACGTTGCTCTCAAGTTACCAGTCACTTGCCGCCCCCTTCTGAGTAGCTTGCCAAAGGCTGAAGCAGTATATATTTAAACACAATTGTTGCCGCGAGGCATTCCAGCCTACAAATTTAATAAAAAGTAAATCAGGCAAAATTAAAAAATTAACTCAATTTAGGCTACTTGGCTACGCAATAAGGTTTCCATGTATTTACAGCACAGCGCATGTTCAATGAATGATACCCCCCAGATTTCAGTGCCCATCAGTCCCAACATTTAGCAATAGCATCAAACAGTCCAAAAGTAAATTAAATCCCAAACCAAAGCGAAAATCTTTTGATAGCCTTGATGCTGCTTCATGCTGCTCCAAATGAAACGCATGTCTCACAATAAAACGCACTTTAGGAAAAAAAGATCCTTAACTTGCTGTTATCTACGCTAATTTGTTATTGTTCATGAAGGCGTGTCTGGCAAGTTGTTATTTTATGGATTCTGGACTTGCATGTGATTTATTGTGTTTGAGAATATTTTAAATAAACTAAGTCTGTTAAGACTGACACTATGACTTACCAAACGGTGTTCCTGATTAGCCTACACTAATTGATTTCTGAACGGTTACAAGAAGTGTTGAACAGTGTTGGCCCACTTTAAGTGTAGCCTTTTACTTTATTTCTAAGAATACAATTCTACAACAGAAACCTAATAAGAAATAAAGGCCTGCCTCGAATACAAGCCTGCCCCAAATAAAGGCCTGTGCTTTGTGCAGCCTAAGTAAATAAAAGACCCCGGCCACAATTTGAGGATTTACGGTACACTGGAAAGTTTTGGCCGATAGTTATTTAAAACACTCATATCACCTCATTTATGCAAAGGGATAACTGAGCTGCCTTCCGAACAGCAGGGATACTGCCAGATGTAAATGTTAGATTAGAAATGTAAGCAAGCGGCCTAGCAATTATATGGGCACTGAGACGTAAAAGGCCAGGGATAAGGTGATCCTCTCCCACTGACTTCCTTGTGTGTATGCTAGCCAAAGCTTTATAAACTTCACTATAGCCTACCTAAAAGTAAAATTATTTCCAGGATGGTAGGGTGGATAAGATGGGGTTTCACTTTCAGGGCTAGGGGTGAAACTATGAGGGGCAGTGTCAGCAGTCTGACGATTAAAAGTCTCACCCATTTAATTTTGTTCGTAATAAATTCATTATTATAGCTAATTTTAGAAGGGAGAGAAGTCGTTGAATTGTTATTTAAAGATTTCACCAGTTTCCAAGAACTAGAGGCATTATTATTACAGTTAGAAAGAGGTGAGGAAATAATCAGACTTTGCTCTTCTAATCTTACTCTTAATCTTACTTTGATCGTTGTTTTATTCTGAATTTCTTAAGGGGGGCATGTTTGTCAGCAAGGGAATTAAAAATTTGAGAGAAATGATCCAAGGCCTGGTCAGGCTCAGGAATAGAGTAAGTTATTTCTATGTCTGATTAAAATAAATCACATAGGAATCTCTGTTCTACAAAATTTTTCCTTTTTGTGAAGACACTGGCATTGTATTTTTGGCATTTGGCAATGGACTGTGATCAGTAATATCTGCTCAAAAACGCCACAAGCTGAATACTTATGTGGCCTCTTAGTCTAAATGACATCAATTAATGTGGATTTGGAAGGTTTTTTGTATTTTGTCTAGTGGGTTTGGAGATCAACTGAGAAAGACTGAATTAATTGAATAGATATTTTAGTCCAATTGAGTTATTTGAAAGCCAGTCCAGATTGAGGTCACCCATTACAATTAATTCACATGAAGTGTAAGATGACATTAGTTTTGCAATATCCTCCAATGCCTCACTGGTAGCTAAGGGAGGCCTATAAACACCAATAACATTAAAATGTACATGAATGTTTTTTGAGAACCACGTTTCAGTATCCGGTGAAGATTCACTAATCATAACATGAATGAAGTCTAACTTCGGTAGTAAACTTCTGATATTTAGGTGTAGAAGTAGATTTTAAGTCATGAAGAGATTCCAATTCAGATTTGTGAATAAGTAGATGCTCTATCAGGAGGTTGAGGTTGATGATGTGCTCAGGTTGAGTGTGTGATGATGTGCTCAGGTTGAGTGTGTGATGATGTTTTCAGGTTGAGTGTGTGAAGAAGTGCTAAGGATGAGTGTGTGGTGATGTGCTCAAGTTGAAAATGATGATCTGCTCAGGCTTAGTGTGTCATGATGTTTTCGGGTTGAGTGTGTGATGGTGTGCTCAGGCTGAGTGTATAATGATGTATTTTGGTTTATGTGTGATGATATTCTCATGTTGAATGTTGGATGATGTGCTCTGGTTGAGTGTGTGATGTGCTCAGGTGGAGTATGTGGTTATGTTCTCAGATTGAGTGTGTGATGATGTGTTCAGGTTGAGTGTGTGGTTATTTGCACAGGATAAGTGTGTGATGATGTGCTCATGTTGAATGTTGGATGATGTGCTCAGGTTGAGTCTGTAAAGAAGTGCTCAGGATGATTGTGCAATGATGTTTTCGGGTTGAGTGTGTGACCGTGTGCTCAGCTTGAGTGTATGATGATGCATTTTGGTTTAGTGAGTGATGATGTGCTCATGTTGAAAGTTGGATGATGTGTTCAGATTGAGTGTGTGATGATGTGCTCAGCTTGAATGTGATGATGTGCTCAGGTTGACTGTGTGATGATGTTCACAGGTTGAGTGTGTGATGTGCTCAGGTTGAGTGTGTGATGATGTCCATCCATCCATCCATCATCACCCGCTTATCCGGAGTCGGGTTGCGGTGGCAGTAGGCAAAGCCGGGTATTCCAGGCGTCCCTCTCCCCAGCAACGCATTCTAGCTCCTCCTGGGGGATCCCAAGGGGTTCCCAGGCCAGGAGAGATATATAATCTCTCCAGCGGGCTCTGAGTCTCCCTCGGGGTCTCCGCCCAGTTGGACGAGCCCGGAAAACCTCCAAAGGGAGGCACCCAGGAGGCATCCTGATCAGATGCCTGAACCACCTCAATTGGCTCCTTTCGATGCGAAGGAGCAGCGGATCTACTCCGAGCTCCCTCCAGATGTCCGAGCTCCTCACCCTATCTCTGAGGCTGAGCCCGGCCACCCTACGGAGGAAGCTCATTTCGGCCGCTTGTATACGCGATCTCGTTCTTTCGGTCACTACCCAAAGCTCATGACCATAGGTGAGGGTTGGGACGTAGATCGACCAGTAAATCGAGAGCTTCGCCTTCCGACCCGCATTACTGCTGACGCTGCACCGATCCGCCTGTCGATCTCACGCTCCCTTCTACCCTCACTCGTGAACAAGACCCCGAGATACTTGAACTCCTTCACTTGGGGCAAAGACTCGTTCCCAACCCGGAGGGAGCAATCCACCGTTTTCAGGCAGAGAACCATGGCCTCGCACTTGGAGGTGCTGACTCTCATCCCAGCCGCTTCACACTCGGCTGCAAACCGCTCCAGTGCGTGCTGAAGGTCACGGTCCGATGAAGCCAGCAGAACCACATCATCCGCAAAAAGCAGAGATGCGATTCTGAGGTCACCAAACCGGACACTTTCCTCACCTCGGCTGCGCCTTGAGATCCTGTCCATGAATACCACAAACAGGACCGGTGACAAGGGGCAACCTTGGCGGAGTCCAACACCCACAGGAAACGTGCTTGACTTTGTACCGAGAATGCAGACACAGCTCTCACTTTGGTTTTACAGGGACCGGATGGCTCGTAGCAACGACCCCGGTACCCCATACTCCCGCAGTACACCCCACAGGGTTCCCCGGGGGACACGGTCGAAAGCCTTCTCCAAGTCCACAAAGCACATGTGGACTGGATGGGCAAACTCCCATGACCCCGCCAGCAACCCTGCCAAGGTAAAGAGCTGGTCCACTGTTCCACGACCAGGACGGAAGCCACATTGCTCCTCCTGAATCTGAGATTCGACCATTGGTCAGAGCCTCCTTTCCAGCACCCTAGAGTAAGCTTTCCCAGGGAGGCTGAGGATACCCCGATAATTGGAGCACACCCTCCGGTCCCCCTTCTTGAAAATGGGGACCACCACCCCGGTCTGCCACTCTGCAGGTACTGTCCCCGACCTCCACGCAACACTGAAGAGGCGTGTCAGCCAAGACAGCCTAACAATGTCCAGAGCCTTCAGCATCTCAGGGCGAATCTCATCTACACCCGGCGACTTGCCACTGAGGAGCTTTTTGACTACCTCAGCAACTTCCGCCAGGGATATAGGTCCAGATTCCCCTGAGTCTTCTGGCTCTGCCTCTTCCACAGAGGACGTGTTGTTCGGGTTCAGGAGCTCCTCAAAGTGCTCTTTCCACCGCCCAACAATATCCCCAGTCTGGGTCAGCAGTTCTCCTCCCCTGCTGAAAACAGCCTGAGACAAGCCCTGCTTTCCCTTTCTGAGTCGTCGGATGGTTTGCCAGAACTTCCTCGAGGCCAACCGAAAGTCCTTCTCCATAGCCTCCCCGAACTCCTTTTGCTTCAGCGACTGCCGAAGCTGCAGCCCTTCTGGCCACCTGTCTGCCGCTTCAGGGGACCCCTGGGCCAGCCAAGCCCGAAAGGCCTCCTTCTTCAGCTTGACGGCCTCCCTCACCACTGGTGTCCACCAGCGGGTTCTTGGGTTGCCGCCCCGACAGGCACTGATGACCTTCTGGCCACAGCTCCTGCTTGCCGCCTCTGCAATGGAGGCTTTGAACATGGCCCACTCGGACTCCATGTACCCAGCTTCCCCCGGGATGCGTGAGAAGTTCCTCCGGAGGTGGGAGTTCAGGACCTCGCGAACAGGGGCCTCCGCCAGACGGAGGATGTGCTCAGGTTGAGTATGAGATGATGTGCCAAGGTTGAGTGTGCGATGATGTGCACAGGTAGAGTGAGTGATGATGTGGTCAGATTGATCGTGTGATGATTAGCTCAGGTTGAGTGTGTGAAGAAGTGCTCAGGTTGAGTGTGTGCCGATGTGCTCAGGTCTAGTGTGTGATGATGTGCTCCGTATGAGTGTGATCATGTGCTCAGGATGATTGTGTGATGATGTGCTCAAGTTGAGTATGATGATGTGCTCAGGCTTATTGTGTAATGATGTGCTCAGGTTGACTATGAGATGATGTGGTCAGATTGATTGTGTGATGCTGTGCTCAGGTTAAGTGTAGGATGATGTGCTCATGTTGAATGTGTGATGAAGTGCTCAGGTTGAGTGTGTGAGGATGTGCTCAGGTTGAATGTGTGATTATATGCTCTGGTTGTGTGTGTGATTATGTGCTCAGCATGAGTGTACAATGATTTGCTCAGGTAGAATGTGTGATGATGTGCTCTGGTTGAGTTTGTCATGATGTGCTCAGGTTGAGTGTGTGATGATGTGCTCAGATTGAGTCTGTGAGGAAGTGCTCAGGTTGAGTGTGTGGGTATGTTCTCAGGTTGAGTGTGTGATGATGTGTTCAGGTTGAGTGTGTGGTTATTTGCACAGGATAAGTGTGTGATGATGTGCTCATGTTGAATGTTGGATGATGTGCTCTGTTTGGGTCTGTAAAGAAGTGCTCAGGGTGAGTGTGTGGTTATGTGCTCAGGTCTAGAGTGCGATGATGTGCTCCAGTTGAGTGTGTGATTATGTGGTCTGGTTGAGTTTGTGATGTGCTCACGATGATTGTGCAATGATGTGTTCAGGTTGACTGTGTGGTGATGTGCTCAGGTTGAGTATGAGATGATGTGCCAAGGTTGAGTGTCTAATGATGTGCTCAGCTTGAGTGTGTGGTGATGTACGCAGATTGAGTGTAAGATGACGGACTTTGGTTTAGTGTGAGATTATGTGCTCATGTTGAATGGTGTATGATGAGCTCAGGGTGAGTGTATGATGATGTACTCAGGTTGAGTGTGTGATGTGCTCAGGTTGAGTTTGTGAAGAAGTGCTAAGGATGAGTGTGTGGGTATGTTCTCACGTCTAGTGTGCGATAATGTGCTCCGGTTGAGTGTGATGATGTGCTCAGTTTGACTGTGATGATGTGCCTAGGTTTAGTGTGTAATGATGTTCTCAGGTTTAGTGTGTGGTGATGGGCTCAGGTTGAGTGTGAGATGATGTGCTAAGTGTTTGATTAAGTGCTCAGGATGAGTGTGTGATTATATGCTCTGGTTGAGTGTGTGATGATGTGCTGAGGATGAGTGTGCAATGATGTGTCAGGTTGAGGGTGTGATGATGTGCTCAGGTTGAGTCTGTGAGGAAGTGCTTAGGTTGAGTGTGTGGGTATGTTCTCAGATTGAGTGTGTGATGATGTGTTCAGGTTGAGTGTGTGGTTATTTGCACAGGATGAGTGTGTGATGATGTGTTCATGTTGAATGTTGGATGATGTGCTCTGTTTGAGTCTGTAAAGAAGTGCTAAGGTTGATTGTGTGGTTATGTGCTCATGTCTAGAGTGCGATGATGTGCTCAGGTTGAGGGTGTGATGGTGTGCTGAGGATGAGTGTGTGTTGTGCTAAGGTTCAGTGTGTGATGGTGTACGCAGTTTGAGTGTATGATGATGGACTTTGCTTTCGTGTGTGAAGAAGTGCTCAGGTTGAGTGTTTACTTATGTGCTCAGGTTTTGTGTGCGAAGATGTGCTCAAGTTGAGTATGATGATGTGCTCAAGTTGAGTATGATGATGTGCTCAAGTTGAGTATGATGATGTGCTCAGGCTTAGTGTGTAATGATATTCCCAGTTTGAATGTGTGGTGATGTTCTCAGGTTGAGTATGAGATGATGTGCCAAGGTTGAGGGTGTGATGATGTCCTCCGGTTCAGTGTGATGGTGTCCTCAGGTTGAATTTTTGGTGATATGTTCAGGTTGAGTGCGTGATTTGCTCAGGTTGTGTGTCATGTTTTGCTCCGGTTGAGTGTGATGATGTGTTCAGGTTCAGATTGTGATGATGTGCCCAGGTTGAATGTTTGGTGATGTGCCCAGTTTGAGTGTGTGTTGATGTGCTCTCAGGTTGAGTGTCTGGTGATGTGCTCATGTTGAGTGTATGGTTATGTACTCAGATTGAGGGCGTGATGATGTGCTCAGATTTAGTGTGTGATGATATTCTCAGGTTGAGTGTGATTATGTGCCCAGGTTGAGTTTGTGGTTATGTACTCAGATTGAGTTTGTGATGATGCTCTCAGGTTAAGTGTGTCATGATGTGTTCAGGTTGAATTTGTGATTATGTGCTCAGGTTGAGATTGTGATCATGTGCTCAGGTTGAATGTTTTGTGATTTGCTCAGGTTGATTGTGTGATCCTGTGCTCAGGTTGAGATTATGATGATGTGCTCTGGTTGAATGTGTGCTGATGTGCTCAGGTTGAGTGTGTGATGATGTGCTCAGATTGAATGCGTGGTTATGTACTCAGGTTTTTGTCTGTGGTGATGTGGTTCATTGACATACTCGCCCACACGTAAACAAAGTTAAAATCCTTGTCTATGGACAACTTTTTTTTCCACTTCCCTTTCACCCCTTCTTTATACAGGATGGTCATAAACAGCCCTGAAAGAGCAGAGTTGGGGGTCTGCTCCTCTCATTCTGTCTCCCTCACCCCCCTGACCTGTCGGTCTCCCTCACCCCCCTAACCTCCCCTCCACTCCTTATTTTGATTCACCTCCCCAACAGTGAATTCTGTCGTGACAACCTCAACACCCACCCCACCCCAGGACTGCAGCTGTAGTCACAACCTCAACACCCAGAGGATTTGTCCCAGCGGGGTGATGGGAAGGTGGGGGGTGTTCAAGGCAATGAGCTGGGTCAAGTCAAAGATGGCTCTAATTGGTATAAGATCCCTCCACACCCCTACTTGGAGGACCAGAGTGTCTCTCTCTTGCTTTCTATCTATCTCCTTTCCCCTCACATTTTCTCAGTCTTTTTCTCCACAAATCTTTCTCCATGTCTTCTTAAGGGCCTTCCTACAGTAAGAGCCAGATGTGAGCAAAAGAGTCTGTGAGTCAGCACTAGGGATCCCCAACCCCAACCTAGTTCCAATGGACCACTGACTCTTCAAGCTTTTGCTTTTGCTCAGTGTTTATAGTAGCAATTGCTTTTATATCCAAACAAACAAAACAAACAAATGGAGCAGCTGATTACTTCGTTATCGCACCTCACCTGATTTCTTGCACCAAATTCCTCCCTAATTTTCAGATGAATACAAAAATAAGCAGGCCTTGAGTTGAGGAGTACTTTCAACAAGAAGGATGCCTCAAAGTTACTCTTAGGCCAAGATCAGATGACAAATTAATGTTTTCATATAAAATATTTTCAGGGTGAAACAGTTTAAGAAAGCCTGCTGAGGGTTGAGTTGTTGTTGAACTGAACTGTTGAACTGTTGTTATAGAATAACATGCCATTTTGCCGTAGAATGTGTCGTCTTCGCTCAGTAATCTTCCGTCATTTACGGCCTCCCACACGGCAAAGAATCTTGGGGTGACTCCCCCTGCCTCCACAAGTATCCTCCACTGCCAAAACCTGCAGGTTCTTCCTCTACAATATACGCCGTATCCGCCATCTCCTGACGGAGAAAGCCACCCAGCTCCTAGTCCAGACGCTCGTCATTTCCTGCTTGGATTACTGCAACTCCCTCCTAGCCGGTCTCCCAGCTTGTACCATCAAGCCCCTCCAGCTGGTCCAGAATGCTGCAGCCCACCTGCTCACCAGTCAGCCCAGGTCGGCTCATGTCACCCCGCTCCTCATTGGCCTCCACTGGCTTCCTATTGCCTCACACACCCGCTTCAAGGCCCTAGTGTTGGCATTTCAGGCTGCTAAGGGGACTGCCCCACCTTACATACAATCCTTAATCACTCCCTACTCCCCAGCTAGACCACTCTGGTCTGCCAGCTCTGGTCGCCTTATGGTTCCCTCTCTACGTGCACCTGCCGGTCGAGCTGCATGTTCACGCCTGTTTTCCGTTCTGGTTCCTCAGTGGTGGAATGACTTGCCTACCACTGTCAGGACAGCAGAATCCCTCCCCCTATTTCGACGCAAACTAAAATCCCACCTTTTCAAACTCTACCTTAGTCCTCCCTCCTGTTTCCCCCGCCCTCCTTTCTGATATCCCTATCCCTCTTGTCTAACCCCCCCAAAAAAATTGCACTTATTGTGACTGTATATTTAGAACAACACTTCATGTGTATTTTACTCGTTATGGATGAGATGCTTTCACTTCTGGATGAAGTGCACTTGTAAATCACTTTGGATTAAAAGCGTCTGCCAAATGACAAAAATGTCACTGTAATGTTAATTTTTGCCGTTCCGTTTTATCTCAGAAAAGAGGCCAGTCTTCACTGTTGTGATCTGATCTGAAGGTATGGATGGCCTGCTGTAGAGGCGGCCTCTCTGAAGCGTCAGTCACTCTCTGCATGCGGTTCTGGGAGTGGGCCGCGGAGGCCCGTCTGGCGGTACCGGGTTCTGGCTGCGCGGGTAGGTGCTCGGGTAATGAGGCAGGACAAGCAGGCGGTGGAAGGTAATGCGTTCACACCTGCCTGATTAGTGTGAACCTTCCACTGAGGCCTCCTGGAAAAAACACAGAAGGAACTGGAAAGCCAATTAAAATGGTTGCCATATATATTAGGAGCTTTTGAGGAATTATGAGTTTGAACTGTTGAATTAGAGGTTTCCTGTGTCCTCCCCTTCATTTCCTGCACCACAGTCATGCAGCAGGACTGCACAGCGCGACCGACAAACTTAAGCGGGCTTCAAAAAGTTAGCATTTTTAAAATCCAAGAACAAGGCTGTGATCAACACACACACACACACACACACACACACACACACACACACACACAACAAAAGAGTCAAAATGACAGTAATACACAGCAGTTATATACAGACGGCAGTTACAGCTAGGGCCATCAGTCTCCCCTGATGTTCTCACACGGCACTTCAGTCCTCCGTCAGCTAGAGGGTGCAATAGCCTCTTTGTCAAGTCCCTTCTCAAACAATTATCCCATCTGCACCACTTTAGTAATCTAAGTTGATAAAGTAATTGGCACTAATTAAGCACAGATGATGATTGAAATCAATAGTTACAAGTGACACTTACATCCATCCATCCATCCATTATCTGAACCCGCTTATCCTGAACAGGGTCGCAGGGGGGCTGGAGCCTATCCCAGCATACATTGGGCGAAAGGCAGGAATACACCCTGGACAGGTCGCCAGTCCATCACAGGGCACACACACCATTCACTCACACACTCATACCTACGGGCAATTTAGACTCTCCAATCAGCCTAACATGCATGTCTTTGGACTGTGGGAGGAAACCGGAGTACCCGGAGGAAACCCACGCAGACACGGGGAGAACATGCAAACTCCGCACAGAGAGGCCCCGGCCGACGGGGATTCAAACCCAGGACCTCCTTGCTGTGAGGCGGCAGTGCTACCCACTGCACCATCCGTGCCGCCGCGACACTTACATGTTAAGTTCAATTACTTATTATAGTATACTATATATACATATATATATATATATATATATTTCCCTCTCTTCATTCATTTTCCCTAGCCTCTCCCGGTGAGTGGAGCCGGGAGTATAAACAGGGCCAAAAACAGAAGAAAGAGGAGAAAGATAAAGGGATTGGGCTGGTAACGTAAAGGGTGCAGGTTTGATTCCCACATATGACACTGCTATCATATGCTTGAGCAAAGTGCTTAGTTTCAGTATTTAAACAGATGTATGAATGTACACTGTGCTCTGGACAAATGGTATTCATGTGAATGTGTGCCGAGATGAGTTCAGTGAAATGGCGCATCAAATTTTTTTTAGCTATTCCTTCGTTTACAGAGACTTAAGGTAATCTGTGGCTAGCCTTTAATTCTGCTTAGGGAAGTTGTCTTAAATGTGTTTTATGCAACATTTAACAGATTTCAAGGGTTTACAGGGAAAATACTTAAGGGTGTTTTTGAGGGTTTCTGACATTTCACCTAAGGAAATCTTTCAGTGACCCAAGGGTTTGCTGTGCAACTAGGGAAACTTAACTTAAGGGAAACCTAATGGGAAATTACACTTAAGGAGTTTTATGCAACTGGGCACTGAACCTGTCTTTGTTATCCAAAGTAATAATAAATAAAATGTCTGCCAAGGTGTGGAGACACAATGGGAGTTTAGAGAGGATAAATGCTAAGGCTTCATATTTAAGCCTTTATCTTTGCAATGATGAAACATCATTATGATTTGATGCATCATAAATAAACCAATAAGTAAAAAACATTATTTTGGCCTAATTAAAGTTTGCAACACTTGTCACACACTTGTTCACACATATTCATTATAGGTATTACACTTTATATTAATAGTATACAAAGTATACAAAGTACAAAGTACAAAGTATACAGTTTGCTCAAATGGATATGGTACGCAGTCACATAATTTCTGGGATCTGAATTTCATTATTTGCTGCCTTGTTTTATGAATAAATAAAATTATTGGCTGTTGGTTTTGGTGTACAAATTCATGACTCCTCTTTGTATAGTACAGTTTGAATATGGTCCAATAAGCTAGTATCTCTTGCCTTCTGTAATGACTGAATGAATGACTCAAGAAAACAAATACAGCTGGTTTACTATGTTTATTTAGCAAGTACCAATAATAATAATAATAATAATAATAATAATAATAATAATGACAACAATAAGCCTCATCATTATATCATTTTATGAAAGAAAGATTCTTTCCACTCAAGAAAGAAACTTCTCTTCAGTAATTCACACCCTCGCAGAAGCCCTGACATCAGATGGCAAAAGCAATTAAAATGTGCAACTGGCTGGCTGCAGGGAAAGCTGTTAATTGCAGTGGAGGCTCTCTCCCCCACAGAAGAGAGGGGGAGGGGAGAGAGAGAAAAAAAGAGAAAGAGAGAAAGGGGAGAGGGGTAGAGAGAACGAAAGAAATGCATCTGCTTGCCTGCGTGTTTGTTTTTTTTATCTGAGCTGATAATCTGTTGACGACAGACTGGATGCTGGAAGGTTCTGACTTCTCTTGAGCCCAGTCTACAGTATGTCCTGGTGGAGGGTATGTTGTGTCCATGGTCAGGGGTTTAGCCCAGTCTACAGTATGTCCTGGTGGAGGGTGTGTTGTGTCCATGGTCAGGGGTTTAGCCCAGTCTACAGTATGTCCTGGTGGAGAGTGTGTTGTGTCCATGGTCAGAGGTTTAGCCCAGTCTACAGTATGTCCTGGTGGAGGGTGTGTTGTGTCCTTGAGAAGGGTTTTAGCCCAGTCTACAGTATGTCCTGGTGGAGGGTGTGTTGTGTCCTTGAGAAGGGGTTTAGCCCAGTCTACAGTATGTCCTGGTGGAGGGTGTGTTGTGTCCTTGATAAGGGGTTCACCAGAAGGCCTGTCCTGGCCTCCTCCGATCGGTGAGAGGTTGGCTAGGTTTGGTACGCTGGCTGTCAGGACAGAGTTTTGTCGAAGCATATCCGCGATGGTCAAAGGTAACTGTGTGTTTACATTAGAATATGTTTCTCTGAAGCAGCCAGTGAATGTGGAGGGGCACAGCTTCTACACGTACCAGCGTGCAGTCCCTTCAATCATCATGTGAATATGAGGCCTGGAATGGGGGAGGCGGCTAGGGGCACCTGTGGGGCTCCCTCTCTCCCCCTCTCTTACCCCATCTTACCCCATTAAAGAGCTCTATGTGGGGCTCCCTCTTTCCCCCTCTCTTACCCCATTAAAGAGCTCTATGTGGGGCTCCCCCTCTCCCCCTCTCTTACCCCATTAAAGAGCTCTATGTGGGGCTCCCTCTCTCCCCCTCTCTTACCCCATTAAAGAGCTCTATGTGGGGCTCCCTCTCTCCCCCTCTCTTACCCGCTCTCTTACCCCATTAAAGAGCTCTATGTGGGGCTCCCTCTTTCCCCCTCTCTTACCCCCTCTCTTACCCCATTAAAGAGCTCCATGTGGGGCTCCCTCTCTCCCCCTCTCTTACCCCATTAAAGAGCTCTATGTGGGGCTCCCTCTCTCCCACTCTCTTTCCCCCTCTCTTACCCCATTAAAGAGCTCTATGTGGGGCTCCCTCTCTCCCCCTCTCTTACCCCATTAAAGAGCTCTATGTGGGGCCCCCTCTCTCCCCCTCTCTTACCCCCTCTCTTACCCCATTAAAGAGCTCTATGTGGGGCTCCCTCTCTCCCCCTCTCTTACCCCATTAAAGAGCTCTATGTGGGACTTCCCCTCTGAAACATGGACTGGGGCCTGGCCCAACCTGGGACCTTGTTAGGAAGCATTTTTGTCAAAATATCACCTTGCACACACCACCGTCACCCCACTGACATGATGCCTCACCTGTCCCCACCCACTCTAAACTGTAAGGGTTGTCTGTGTCCATTCAAGTCTCTGTCAAACATAGAGGGTTCTGAATGTTTCACCATGTGAACACCACCCTGTTTAACATTGTGTCGGTGACCAGATGCCAGCTTGAGGGGGAAGCCCCGACCTCAGTGCCTCTGCCGAGGGTCTCTGTGTGGACGGAGGGCAGCCATTTTGTCCCAGGTCTAAGTAAGAGGCTAACAGAGCTGACTGATCATATTTCAGTAAGGACCCAGAAGAACTGTTGAATTAGCCACCTCCAGCTTCCTCTACCACACCACCAGCTTCCTCTCCCACAACTCCAGCTTCCTCTACCACACCACCAGCTTCCTCTCCCACACCTCCAGCTTCCTCTACCACACCTCCAGCTTCCTCTACCACACCACCAGCTTCCTCTCCCACACCTCCAGCTTCCTCTCCCACACCACCAGCTTCCTCTCCCACACCTCCAGCTTCCTCTACCACACCACCAGCTTCCTCTCCCACACTACCAGGGGGCTCCAGCTTCCTCTCCCACACCACCAGGGGGCTCCAGCTTCCTTTCCCACACCACCAGGGGGCTCCAGCTTCCTCTCCCACACCACCAGGGGACTCCAGCTTCCTCTCCCACACCACCAGGGGGCTCCAGCTTCCTCTTCCACACCACCAGGGGGCCCCAGCTTCCTCTCCCACACCACCAGCTTCCTCTACCACACCACCAGGGGGTTCTAGCTTCCTCTCCCACACCACCAGGGGGCTCCAGCTTCCTCTACCACACCACCAGGGGGCTCCAGCTTCCTCTCCCACACCTCCAGCTTCCTCTCCCACACCACCGGCTTCCTCTACCACACCACCAGGGGGCTCCAGCTTCCTCTCCCACACCACCAGGGAGCTCCAGCTTCCTCTCCCACACCACCAGGGGGCTCCAGCTTCCTCTTCCACACCACCAGGGGGCCCCAGCTTCCTCTCCCACATCACCAGCTTCCTCTACCACACCACTAGGGGGCTCCAGCTTCCTCTCCCACACCTCCAGGGGACTCCAGCTTCCTCTACCACACCACCAGCTTCCTCTCCCACACCACCAGGGGGCTCCAGCGTCCTCTCCCACACCTCCAGGGGACTCCAGCTTCCTCTACCACCCCACCAGGGGACTCCAGCTTCCTCTACCACACCACCAGCTTCCTCTCCCATACCACCAGGGGACTCCAGCTTCCTCTACCACACCACCAGGGGGCTCCAGCGTCCTCTCCCACACCACCAGCTTCCTCTCCCACACCACCAGGGGGCTCCAGCGTCCTCTCCCACACCTCCAGGGGACTCCAGCTTCCTCTACCACCCCACCAGGGGACTCCAGCTTCCTCTACCACACCACCAGCTTCCTCTCCCATACCACCAGGGGACTCCAGCTTCCTCTACCACACCACCAGGGGGCTCCAGTCGGAAACATCCACCGGAACTTACATAATCATAACGCTGCATAAGCCATGTCTTCTGCACCTAATCAGGTACAGGCTCCTATATACTTGCCTTCCACAATGCCTGTGGACTTCTTCCACTACCCCTTAATTTTCCCAGACAGGAGAGCTGCAACAGTCAGCCATTATTAAAACAAATTTCCCAAACGACTCAGGTCCAGTGCCGTTTCAATGGAAAGGCTAAAATTTCTGAAGATAAACATTGTTTTTGCACTGTAAATTATCCACAATCTTCCCCCAGCCACAGTGTTTTTTCTCTTTTTCGTCTCATAAGGCTCATCCCTGCACATTACCCTGTCTATCTGACATACACACCTGGAAGAGTCCTCCACAGACACCCTGAAGTTTTCATACTTGCTTGTGTTCCCACTGCCTGGGGAAATTCCACACTGGAATAGTTCTATATCTAGTCCTCCTAGGAGAGAGATCAATGGTACCCAAGCTTTCCCACAGATCCACAGATGACTGGTACCATAGAGGACATCACTGCGCTAGGTTAGCCATGTATCAGTGCAGAAGCTGCACTAATGGGGCAGCTGTGCATCTACCTGCCGTAAGGTAATGAGTCCCTGGGTTGCGGACAGGCAGGAAATGATTGAGATGGTTGGGGAAGGCCTCCTTCAGCTGGAGCTATGCCCGGGACATACCTCTGGCATTTTTAAAAAGCTGTCAGGCAGGAGCAGGGCGCCATCTTTTATTCATCACTCAGGTCTGTAGCTGCAGTGGATGGAAGAGGCCAATGTTTCTCCGATGTTTGTTCTGTCTGGGGGGGTGGAGGTTGTGGGTAGGGGGGGGGTGAAGAGGGTATGTTTTTTGACAAAGCTGAAAACACCCTGAGTTTGTCCAGAAAGAAATTTGGCGAAATGGAGGCGAGGTGTGTGTGGGGGGGGGGGGGGGGGGGTGCAGACAGTTTGAGATTTCCGGGAAGACTCGCTGATGAAGACCTACCGTGGAGAGACCAGGGTGGGGGAAGGGCGGAATGATCCAGAAGGTTAAAGTGACATCAGAGTCGGGGTGGGAGGGGGGGAGTATGAGCTCACAGCAGGGGCAGATGAACTGGGGCAGAAGAGGAATGAAATGAGAGGGGCCTTTCTCTCCTTCTCTACCTCTCGCTCCTCCTCTTTTTCTCTTTCTCTCCCCTTTTCTCTCATTCTTTCACTCCTTCTCTCTCCCTTTCTTTCTCATTCTTTCACTCCTTCTCTCTCCCTTTCTTTTTCTCATTCTTTCACTCCTTCTCTCTCTCCCTTTCTCTCATTCTTTCACTCCTTCTCTCTTTCCTTCCTTTTTCTCATTCTTCTTTCACTCCTTCTCTCTCCCTTTCTCTGTCTAATTCTTTCACTCCTTCTCTCTCCCTTTCTCTCTCTAATTTTTTCACTCCTTTTCTCTCCCTTTCTCTCTCTAATTCTTTCACTCCTCTCTCCCTTTCTCTCTAATTCTTTCACTCATTCTCTCTCCCTTTCTCTCTCATTCTTCCTCATCTTCTCTCTCCCTTTCTCTTTAATTCTTTCACTCCTTCACTCTCCCTTTCTCTCATTCTTCTTTTACTCTTTCTCTCTTTCACTAATTTTCTCTTTTCTCTCTCATTGTTTTCTCCTTCTCTCACCCTTTCTTTGTCTATTTCACTCTCTCCTCTCACTCTTTTCTCTCTCCCTCTCTCTCTCGTTCCCTCTTGTCCCTTCTCAAATTTTCAAATTCAAATGCTTTATTGGCATGGCATATTTCAAAATACATACTGCCAAAGCATAGCAATGACAACACAGCCACATGAAGAATAGTAATATAACATTCATCCACTATAAAATAATATTTGATTCAATTTATTATATGTCCAATATATAGTGAGCCTTTTTTGTTAGATGTTTACTCACTGTCCCTCGGGGTATAACAGGCCCAAACATGCAGAACTGTGAGTGAGGCTAAAACGACTGACAGCTCTTGCTCATTTGTCAGGGAGGGAAATTTGTTTTGGACTTTTGATATCTTGTGAAAATATGTTTTCTGTATACAGTATGTTTTCATGTTTTGTCACAATACAGAAGGAAGTACATCTTTGTCCCTACCTCTCCTGTCTCACAGTATATTTTCCTATTTGGGTAGCCATGTTCTTTGTGTCTTCCTTTTACAATTGCTGAGGTGTGGTCACTGAGCCTGTACTTGGTTAGGATCTGTATCTGTGTTGTATCTGTGACAGTAAAGAGATAGTCTGCCAAATTATATTCTCGGTTTAGGGCCAAATAGCAATTATGTTCGTATGGGTTTTGGTTTGATTATTCCACGTAAATCTTTTGTTTAATTATTTAGTTTACACTCATTTATGGTTGTAAAGCAGGGCTGATCTGGAGTTTGATCACTGTTAGATATTGGTTGGTTAGTGAGTCTCATGATTGACTGAGGAGACTCTTTTTATTGTTCAGATCTTGGATTTTTAATATTTGAAAAATTGTAGTGTGTGAAGGGGACTTAATTTTAGAAGCATACAAAATGTAAAGGTACGATTTTTGTGTTAAAACATTGTTACAAGACCACTGTAAATCCCTTCCTATCATTGAAAAAGGCTCACTGACATGTTGACTCACCCCCTGCCTGTGTTTATAGTCCTTAAATCC
>NC_083773.1:46360925-46380925 GCF_963514075.1 Conger conger | reverse complement strand
AGGGAGATGCATGACCCTGGCAGCAAAATTCATTTTTGCCTGGGAGAGAGAGAGAGGGAGAGAGAGATAGAGGGAGAGAGAGAGAGAGCCAGCGAGTTTCTCAGCAACGCTCCTCCTTTCCCTCACCCAGTCAGACCTCCCCAGAGCCCATAAAACACTTAGGAATGTAATAACAATACATACAGGCATGTACTTACAACCAGCTGTCCAAGAAGTGTTTATAGGCCAGACAACAGCCACAGTGAGACAGCGAATAACGCTGCAGCAGCTCAAAGCCCCTCAGTCTAAGAGTGCACAGAGAGGGAATAAAGCCCCTCAGTCTAAGAGCGCACAGAGAGGGAATAAAGCCCCTCAGTCTAAGAGCGCACAGAGAGGGAATAAAGCCCCTCAGTCTAAGAGCGCACAGAGAGGGAATAAAGCCCCTCAGTCTAAGAGCGCACAGAGAGGGAATAAAGCCCCTCAGTCTAAGAGCGCACAGAGAGGGAATAAAGCCCCTCAGTCTAAGAGCGCACAGAGAGGGAATAAAGCCCCTCAGTCTAAGAGCGCACAGAGAGGGAATAAAGCCCCTCAGTCTAAGAGCGCACAGAGAGGGAATAAAGCCCCTCAGTCTAAGAGCGCACAGAGAGGGAATAAAGCCCCTCAGTCTAAGAGCACACAGAGAGGGAATAAAGCCCCTCAGTCTAAGAGCGCACAGAGAGGGAATAAAGCCCCTCAGTCTAAGAGCTCACAGAGAGGGAATAAAGCCCCTCAGTCTAAGAGCGCACAGAGAGGGAATAAAGCCCCTCAGTCTAAGAGTGCACAGAGAGGGAATAAAGCCCCTCAGTCTAAGAGCGCACAGAGAGGGAATAAAGCCCCTCAGTCTAAGAGCGCACAGAGACAGGGAATAAAGCCCCTCAGTCTAAGAGCGCACAGAGAGGGAATAAAGCCCCTCAGTCTAAGAGCGCACAGAGAGGGAATAAAGCCCCTCAGTCTAAGAGCGCACAGAGACAGGGAATAAAGCCCCTCAGTCTAAGAGCGCACAGAGAGGGAATAAAGCCCCTCATTCATCTCCCAGCATGCAGTTTGTGCAGGCTGCACTTGGCTGGATATACTAGGTGCTTTTTAAAACTTTCTTACAGTTTTTTCAGATTGCTTACACACTATAATTTAATGCTTAGAGAAAAGTAATTGTAATCATGCCTTAAACAAAGGCACCAAAAGTACAAACACACTTCCTGCTTTGCACTTTGTTTGCGATTCTGCCACACTTCCTGCAAAACACTACACACTGTTTCTTACATTAGACACTTTGTTGAAGAATTAAATCTGTATCTATTCTGTATGAGAAAATTTCTATAGCTATACAAAGTGCTAAAGACAGCAGTGCTTTGTATAAAGTACATCAGTGTGTTGTTGCCGCTTTGAAAGAGTAATTCAAATGGTGCATGTGTGTATCATTTTGTTGCAAAAATGCCATTTTGAAAGAGGGTTGTTAGCTTTGGATTGCAAAGTTTCATTTTGCCATAGAAGTGAGATGTTTATCTCCAATTGTTGTGTCTTATTTGGCTTGTGTGTTGAGTTTTGACACAATGAGCCAATGATCCTGGATTCTGTCTGTTAGTTAATTTTGTATTCTTGTAAATTTATTATTTTTCATATTCATGTCTGGTTTTCAGTTTACATTCATTAGTCATTGTACTCCCCTGTGATGTCTGTGTCTTTATGTAGTTCTGAGCCCGAGTCACTACCCTGTCTGCATGATTCACTATTCGGGTGTTTTCGGAATTTTCCGGTTCCCCACGATTCCTTCTCAGTCTCGCTTTTCTTACTTCCTGCTTTTTTCATTTGTAGATAGCACTAATATACTAATACTAACGTAGATTTTGTACAGTACTAATTATATTAACACACTAACTTGTCTGTCTAACTAACTAACTGTCACTAGTTTTGGTAATTATAATTTAATCGCGTAAACTAACAGACTAACTTTAAATTGGCTGCCTTTATTCAGTAAAGTGTTTGCACCTGCTCTCCACTATCACTATGTTCCTTAACTCTGTGCAATTGTCTACTCCCTAATCCGGAGCCGTTTGTATTACATGTGAGTCTATGTGAATCCAGCTCTCGGTCTCCGTGCATCCCTTGTTATTGTATGATTGCCCTTCCATGTGTCTCACCTGATGTCTATTTGTGAGACCACTCTCACTCCCATGCCCCGCCTAGGTCGTCTCATTCCCCTGTGTGTTTATACCTGTCCTTTTCAGTCTCATTCCCCTGTGTATTTATACCTGTGCTTTTCAGTCTCATTCCCCTGTGTATTTATACCTGTCCTTTTCAGTCTCATTCCCCTGTGTATTTATACCTGTGCTTTTCACTTTCTCTTTTAGTTTGTCTCTCCCAGTTTTCTGAGTTCTGTCCTTATATTCCTTTACCCTGGTTCTGTCCTTATATTCCTTTACCCTGGTTCTGCCCTTATATTCCTTTCCCCTGGTTCTCTGTCTGTTTTTTCTGTGCCATGTATTTTGGATTTTCTGTTTTTTTTTATTTCTCTGCCTGGTTTTTGGACTCTGTCTTCTGGATCACATTTCTGTACCTCTGCCCCGTTTGGACTGACCACCCGGTTTTTGAACTTTGGCCTGCCTGTCTGGATTACGCTGTCTGCCCCATTATTTCCTTCCCCTTTCTCTGCATCCCTGAGTCCTGATTGGGTCCTCTGTCCCCAAACCTGACATAGAACGTATTGTTGTGTCCAGGGACTGGCGGAGGAAGCAGGCCCCGCTTCCCAGGTGCTCTTCCAGGTTCATGGAAGACTTACAATCTGCTAAATTAAGGAATTGCATCATCTGATTAGATTAACAAGCTATGT
The DNA here is from genome assembly GCF_963514075.1 of Conger conger. Taxonomy (NCBI): domain Eukaryota; kingdom Metazoa; phylum Chordata; class Actinopteri; order Anguilliformes; family Congridae; genus Conger; species Conger conger. Next base: position 46,378,080 of record NC_083773.1, on the reverse strand, counting down.
ATTTGTGCGAGAACATGTTTGTTATGTTTTTATAACCTGAACAGTTGGGGGGGCTATTGGCCTGTTCGCCCCTAGAAAGGTGTTCCTGTTCAGAGTCTGGCTCGTATGTGTTCATGACTTGTATAGCTTGAGGAGCTTGGATTCCATTGGTTGTCAGTTTCATGATGGAACCCCACCATGCTACAGTATAATTGTAAGATGGCTGACTTTCTAGGCAACACTTTTCAACAATGGTTGCGGGGGTGTTTGAATTAATTAGGAACTCCAGCTTCAGTAACATGAAAAGTCAATGTTAGCTTGAAAGCATTTAGACACATTAAATGCTTTTAAATGTGTGAAAATAAATATATCAGAAGACTGAATGAACTCAATGTTTAACTGATTTTATATAACTGTGCTGAATGTGATTATTTCTGTATGAATGTTTTTATAGTCGTGCCCTTGTGGCTTCAATGCATTAAGTAATTGCTTGAAACTCCAGTAAGAGCCCAAAGTGCTGCATGTAAATGGTAAATGGTAATTGGACTGCATGTTTCAGGTTTGTTTAGAATGAGTTGAATTTAGCCAGCTGATGAAGTTATCTGCTAATCAGAGAGCAAAGGCACTGCTCTTCAGACCTGGGTAAAAGAAGTATGGACTCAAATACTTTTCTAAGCTTTGCTGAGCTTGTCTGGTGTATTGGAATCTTACAAAAGTGCAAACCCCGTCTTTTGCACAAGGCAAGATCAATGAAAAAGTACTTGAATCCAAAACAATAATGTATTTAACCCAGGTCTGCTGTTCTTTATACACTCTGTGACCACTTTATTAGGTAGACCTGTACACCAGCTTGTTAATGCAAGTAATTAATCAACCAATCATGTGGCAGCAACTAAATGCATAAAAGCATGCAGACATGGTCAAGAGGTTCAGCTGTTTTTCAGAGCAAATGTCAGAATGGGGAAGAAATGTGATCTAAGTGACTTTGACTGTGGAATGATTATTGGTGCCAGACAGGGTGGTTTGAGTAGCTCAGAAACTGCTGATCTCCTGGGATTTTCACGCACAACAGTCTCTATGTAAATACTTTACTAAACAAATAACGAATATTGCAGGTACAGGTTAGTTCCTAACTTGATGCCCGGTTGATGCTAATCGATTCTAGACCACACACAGCACTCTGGGTATGACATCATATCTTAAAGGTGTATTCCACTACACTACAGAATGGTGCGAAAAACAAAAAACATGCAGTGAGCAGCAGTTCTGCAGGCAGAAACACTTTGTTAATGAGAGACGTCAGAGGAGAAGGGCCAGACTGGTCAAAGCTAACAGGAAGGTGACAGTAATGCAAATAACCACACATTACAACAGTGGTGTGCAGAACAGCATCTTAAATAATCTCTAAATAATCTCTAAATAAATACCAAATAAAGTGCTCCATGTGTGTACAGGTTCAATAAAATAAAAAATTCCAGGTGCTGTTTCTCATTCCAGAGGTCCGTTGAGCTACCAGAGACCCAGTACCTCATGAAGGGCCAGTCGGTTCCACACCGTCCACATTTCTAGTGTAAATACAGGTTCATAAAGCGGATCACTGCTCAACCGACCGTTTCCACAGGACGTGAGCCTGCAGTTTATTTACGTCCGTGTTTCCTGCAGGACGTGAGCCTGCAGTTTATTTACGTCTGTGTTTCCTGCAGGACGTGAGCCTGCAGTTTATTTACGTCTGTGTTTCCTGCAGGACGTGAGCCTGCAGTTTATTTACGTCCGTGTTTCCTGCAGGACGTGAGCCTGCAGTTTATTTACGTCCGTGTTTCCTGCAGGACGTGAGCCTGCAGTTTATTTACGTCCGTGTTTCCTGCAGGACGTGAGCCTGCAGTTTATTTACGTCTGTGTTTCCTGCAGGACGTGAGCCTGCAGTTTATTTACGTCCGTGTTTCCTGCAGGACGTGAGCCTGCAGTCTTGTTTACGTCCGTGTTTCCTGGGCGGTTTTTATTTTTCACATCCCATTGTATTTGGCTTGCAGTGTTTTTGTATTTTTTATTTCCAGCAGGCGATGTGTTTAAGTGTAGGGAAACTGGGCAACACTCAGTGGTGCTCGCGACACAGCTATTGGGCAGAGAGAGAGAAATAATGGAGGCTTATCATTCGGAGGCAATTTCACAGCACCCGCCCCTAATTGAACAGTCTGTTTGTTACATTACCACCCCCCCCCCACCCCCCCGGCCTCTGGGAGAGGCTCAGGCTGAGAAATGACACCTTCCACATCTCAGCGACTCTCCGTCAGCTCAAGCCCAGCTCCGCAAACAACACGACAGGGCTTACAGCAGCTTGAGTCATTGTGTCTGAAAAAATGGGCCTGAGGTGTGTGTGTGTGTGTGTCTCTGTGAACTGAGGTGTGTGTGTGTGTGTGTGTGTGTGTGTCTCTGTGAACTGAGGTGTGTGTGTGTGTCTGTGTGTGTGTCTCTATGAACTCAGGTGTGTGTGTGTGTGTGTGTGTGTCTCTGTGAACTGAGGTATGTGTGTGTGTGTGTGTGTGTGTCTCTGTGAACTGAGGTATGTGTGTGTGTGTGTGTGTATGTCTCTGTGAACTGAGGTGTGTGTGTGTGTGTGTTTGTGAGTGTGCGTGTGCGTGTGTGTGATAGAGGGGTACCTGGCTTCGAGCGCCACACCACCTACACCAACCCCCCATAATCGTACTGTGTGTGTGTGTGTGTGTGTGTGTGTGTGTGTGTGGGTGGGTGTGTGTGCGTTTGTTTGTTTGTTTGTTTGTTTGTTTGTTTCATTTTTATTTGCAATTCATATCACTGTTTCTATATGAATGAAACAGTGTCTGTGTGTGACAGAAGGCACACATTCATTTGATAAAGGTCCATTGTAAACCTGCAATGCATGATATTTGTGCATTTTGGCCACAGAGGCCTGTTTACTGGAAACCAGGAGAAACATAAAAGATAATGGATTAAACATAAAAGATACCTGGAAACATAAAGGATAATGGATTTATAACTATCCAGACCGCCCAGCCACCCCTCCCCATATCTCACACACACAGTCAGAGACTCAGCAAAAGGTATGTTAAGACTTCACTCCCTGTCACTGCCTCTTTGTATGTCCATCCTAATTACTGTTCCACTAATTGGGAGATGACTCTGGATTAATCAGCGACAGCAACAAGGGTGAAGTCAGGGACCACTGAAATGGGCCTCCCATTGGTTGAGATTAATTGACGGAGTTCTACAGAGAAGGGGTACATAGAGAGGCTCAATGCTCAGACCTGTGCATGCACCACCAATTACTGTGAGAACAGAAACACGCATTTCTTCTCTCCTGTAATTGTTGGTATGAGTCCTGAGCTGTTTTTTTTGCCAGATAATTGCTTGCCTTCCAATTAAAAAATATATATAGTAAGAGTGTTAGGAATGAGATGGGATAAATACATGCTTATTAATGGTTAACTGATGCATTTATGTATTTTTGACACAAGATAAAAGCCTGGAAGATCACAGAACCTTATTTTAATAGGTTGGGATCGTGGGTTTAAATGACTAATCATAACACACACAATTGCCATTGGCTCAAGAGCAACACAAGGCTTTTTCATCCCAATGAAACTATAACCAGGTGCTAAAGATAACTAATTAGTGTGAATTTCCTCACTGGGATTTTGTGGCTAACTCATTAGGAGTGGTTTACAGACATGCATGAACACACACACACACACACACACACACACACACACACAGAGGACTAAACAGAAACACCATGAGAGAAATTACTTTCTAATTCTAATCTTAACACTAACCCAATCCCTAACCATTATTATTATTAGTAGTAGTAGTAGTAGTAATGTATTATAGATCTTATTAACCTTATCCTAACCCTTATCCTATCCCTTACCCTAACCCTTATCCTAACCCTTACCCTAACCCTTATCCTACCCCTTACCCTAACCCTAACCCTTTTCCTAACCCTTTACCATAACCATATCACATTTACAAATGCAACTACAGCTTAGAGCACCGACACAAGAGGGACCAAATTCTTCCTACTTAAAGGCTTCAGTACCCTGAATGGCCAGTGCAAACTTTTATTTCCCAAGAGGCCCTAATATGGGACAACTTGGGAAATAAAGATTTCTTACTTACCTAACCCTTTTCCTAACCCTTACCCTAACCCTAACCCTTATCCTAACCCTAACCCTTATTCTAACCCTTTTCCTAACCCTTTACCATAACCCTATCACAATTACAAATGCAGCTACAGCTTATTCATATTAAGCTAAATTCCAGTATGTGTCAGCAATAAAATGTCTGACAATCACAACATTGATATGGTAGTCTCCAAAGCAACATGAGGCCACTAACGGCGCTCCAAAGAGGCTAAATAGTTGTTCACAAAATTTCAGATGCATCAGTCACACTGTAAAATTATTCTGGGGAGAGAACAGTGTCTAAAATGATGACAGCATATGCCAAACATGAGCAAACTGCATTGGCAAACAGGAGCAGTGGTCACTAGTCAAAGCTCACCAACAAAGACAGGCAGACACTTAAGGGGAGACTCAATACACATCCCCAGAACATAACTGACTCAATACACATCCCCAGAACATAACTGACTCAATACACATCCCCAGAACATAACTGACTCAATACACATCCCCAGAACATAACTGACTCAATACACATCCCCAGAACATAACTGACTCAATACACATCCCCAGAACATGACTGACTCAATACACATCCCCAGAACATAACTGACTCAATACACATCCCCAGAACATAACTGACTCAATACACATCCCCAGAACATGACTGACTCAATACACATCCCCAGAACATAACTGACTCAATACACATCCCCAGAACATAACTGACTCAATACACATCCCCAGAACATAACTGACTCAATACACATCCCCAGAACATAACTGACTCAATACACATCCCCAGAACATAACTGACTCAATACACATCCCAGAACATAACTGACTCGATACACATCCCCAGAACATAACTGACTCGATACACATCCCCAGAACATAACTGACTCGATACACATCCCCAGAACATAACTGACTCAATACACATCCCCAGAACATAACTGACTCAATACACATCCCCAGAACATAACTGACTCAATACACATCCCCAGAACATAACTGACTCAATACACATCCCCAGAACATAACTGACTCAATACACATCCCCAGAACATAACTGACTCAATACACATCCCCAGAACATAACTGACTCCGCACCTCTGACCCAGGCTCAGATAAATCCTGTGCACTGTGAGCTTCACAAAGCTGCTGCTCATAATCCACCAGCATCCATGGCAAATGCACAAAGACTCCCGTACAGAGCACAAAACCTTGGCCCCTGGGCAATGTAAAAATCTAATACGGTCTGACGAGTCCTCTTTTACTCCTTTTTTCTGGAGAGGTTTACATTTGGAGAAAGCCAAAGATAGCCTTTAACCCACAATGTATGTTGCCAGCTGCTAAATGTGGTTAGGCTATAATAGTCTGGGCAGCCATTTCATGGGAGTCATTGGGTCTGATGATTGCTTTGCATGGTCATATAGCAGGCAAGGAAAATGAACCAATTTTACAGACAAAGTGCATCCTATGGTGCAAATACTGTTCCCCATATTCCAGGATGATATTGCTTTTACATACACTGCTAAACAATTTCTACATTGGTTTTGTGAAAACCATAAGTCAAATGCCTCAGCAATGATCTCTGCAATGGCCAGATCTAAGCACCATTGAGCCTTTATGGGAAGTTCTGGAGCACAGAGTGTGAAGTAGATTTTCTTCTCTTTCATGCCATAAAGAACTGGGGGCTTTCATTCCAGAACTGACCAATATCCCACTACAAATAGTACAGAAATTCAGATGCAGTATCTCCTTACAACAATGGTATGCAGAAGAACATCTCTGGATACACACAATGTCCAACCTTAAAGTGGATGGACTACAGCAGCAGAAGACGTCTAATACATACCTAATAAAAGTGCTCACATAAAGTGGTGTATATATATATATATATTTATATATATATATATATATATATTTTTTTTATTCATGGTATGGTAAAAGATAAATACCGTTTGTACATTTTTTAAGCATTTTTGCATTTTTGCCTCTGAAGAGCGGATAAGGTGTAACTGACTCTGCTTCCACTCTGCTTCGTGCTTACGTCTGCCATATTGGATTTTCCACCTTTGTATATCCACCTGCATCATTTGTCATATTGACCTATGTATCTTCTTCAAACATAAATTTGCATATTCAGAAAAATGCACACCACAACACCACAATCCAATCAGTCATCTTATTTATAAGTCATTTTCCAAGGAGACCTCGCATGATACCAAATGCTTTTATTAGTGTGAAACTCGTAATACTCTGTAACACAGTCTTTTCTAACACATTGAAACACATTTCCAAACTTAATTTTGAAGTGGCTGTCCCGAGCCAATCGACTGATTGTATTACTACTTAATGTTTAAATGGCTTCTTTGTGCTAGAAAAAAGGCAGAAGACTTTATGGCCACATTCTGGAAGAAGCTGATCGGAGCTCAACGCTCACAATTTTTTCCCCAAGGACTACACCCCGGAAGTTTCAGAACACGCTCAGAGCCACACTCCCTCATATCCCTTATACAAGCTGTGCAGGATATAGAGAGGGCTTCAGAGTGCGGCTTTCTTCATTTTTATATGTCAAACTCGCCCCGAAGGCCAGCATCTTACAATAATTCCATGCATTTTATAAGGCTGTGCACAGATCTGTAGACTCTGAGAACCCGTTTGATTATGCTCTTAAAGACTGAACATGACATACTGCGCTCAGGTGTTGAACAGATATCCTCACACTGTATTGAGAGACGAGTTTAATGGTGCGATGTGTTTTGACCTTTTCGGGGGGCAAGCTCTTTGTCAGGAATTTCCTTGTTGTTCACTTGACAATGAAGTGATCTGGTGTAGATCTGTCCAGATCAGAACATTGCAGTGCACTGGTGAATTTGTTTTGGACGGCATTCATTTTCTTCAACAGAACGCTTTGTACCCCTTCCACTCAAGGAAGCTGAACATTCCTCCACTGGTCACTGCTGAGCAGGACTGCCTTCATTCCCCACAGCAGTTTGCAGGTGGCAGACCCTTTTGAATTTTTCATTTGTTTAGCAGCTGAGCTGGTTTTTAAATCACTGACAGGCCAATATTGGGCAGTTTAGGCGGGTGAATATTGGGCAGTTTTGGCAGGTGAATATCGGGCAGTTTTGGCCGGTGGATATTGGACTGTTAGTGGGTGGACATTGGGCAGTTCTTGTGGGTGGACATTGGGAGGTTTTAGCAGGTGGACATTGACCAGCTGGATTTAGTGGTGCCCATTGGTGGAGGATCACCCCAGGTGCAGCTGTTCTGCGGCGCACTACACTCCCAGAAAAAAGGTGAACTTCTTTATGGAACCCTCTGTCATAGGTATGAAGTGTGAAAGCTCCCGGACAAAGAGCCCTTTAAGCAGACAGGACTTTTCAATGCAAACACACGCAGACAGGATTTTTCAATGCAAACACACGCAGACAGGACTTTTCAATGCAAACACACGCAGACAGGACTTTTCAATGCAAACACACGCAGACAGGACTTTTCAATGCAAACACACGCAGACAGGACTTTTCAATGCAAACACACGCAGACAGGACTTTTCAATGCAAACACACGCAGACAGGACTTTTCAATGCAAACGCATGTTCCCTTTGGAACCCATACTTCTTAGAGTGTAGGGGTCATGTCTGTGAGTTGTGGCTGACAGGAGTTGTCAGCTGAGATACCCTGCTTCCTTCTTCTGAGGACAGTATGTGGCAACACTGACAAAAACTATTGGACTATTGGAGACAAAGTCAGAAAAGCACTTAAAAAAATAGCCAATAGTGCACATGCCCCCCACTGACCCCTCCCCTGCCTACCCCCCTCACCTCTTAGAGCCCCCCTGCCCCAGGAGAGCAGCACAGGCCCCGCCCCTCTCCGCCTTAGTCACAGAGATGATGCACAAAGCTCATTGAGAGGCTCAGGGTGCTGTCTTTGTTCCTCTTTATGTGGGGTTGCCACGGTTATTAATGCGCCTTCAGGACGTTCGGCAAAAGCAGAAGAGTTCTGATAGACCTCCAGCAGTAAATATCGGTAGGAAAAAAAGAAAGAAATAATAAATGGCCAGTGATTAATGGTACAGATTTCATTAGGCAGCACAACAAAAGGTCAGCAGCTACAGATGCACCTTTCCCAGCCGGAGAAAATGCAAACTGCCATAAGTATTCTTAGACACAATTAACCTTTTTCGCGGTCCTGGCTCAGAGGGGAGAGGAGAGGGACACGGTGTCAGAGCAAGCGCTCACACCACTGCCTGAGCTTTATTACTCCTTTTCCCCCTCCTCTCTCTCCCTCCTTCTTTCACTGCTCTTCTCCCTGTTTTCCTCTTTCCATTCTTCTTTGTTTCTGTTGTCAAACTCTTCCCTCGTGTAAAATCCAGCTGTGACCAGATTGATTAAATGACCTTGTTCATTTAAACAAGCCATTTGGACTTCTGTCAAGTTATGACCTTTGCTTCAGCACAGCCCACCTTGTAGCCAGAACAAATCCAAGCACTCGGTACAGATGACTTTCAGTTTGTTGCACAAGTTCACAGTTCATTGTATTAGGTTTCATGTTTTTCATGTATTGTATTCTGTCTATGTCGTTAGCGTTTCCGTGTTTTTGTTACCTCCGCGCACACCGTAGTCTCCCTGTCACTTCATTCACTCCATTCCTTCCTTTCATCTGTGTTTCACTTTCTGATTGTTTGCCCACACCTGATTGGTGTTCCCTCTCGTTTTCTGTCCTATTTAACCCTTCAGTTTGTATGTCTCCTCACCAGATTTTATGTTATGTGTTTACTCCATACCCTCCAGCGTTGTCGGCTTTTTTTTGTCGGAGTTTTGCGTATCCCGTTTATCTGACTTTGAACCGTAGCTTTTCGACCCTTTTCAGGACCTCGACTTTTGTTTCTGGATTTTGTCTTTGTCTGATTATCTCGTTTGTTTTCAACCCTCCGCCTGTGACCTCGACTACTTTGGATTACCTCTGATACATCCGTTTGCTGGAATTCTGACCTATTGCCTGAACTTTTGATTATGAGCGGTCTGATCTCTGTTGCATCGGTTTGCTGGCTCTTGACCCCCGCCTGTGTAACCTGCTACCTGAAAATTACAAATTTTATTACAAAACAATTCCTTTCATGGTCTCGCATCTGGATCCCCTGATACATTAATATCAATAAGCTTTAACGACACAGTCACTAAAATAAAAAAGTGGAAAGAGGTTCAATATGGGACCTTTAACTTCAATATTGTAAAGCAGCCATTCCATGCAGTAACAATCACTACTGGTGACTGAAATCAATTAAGTTCTAGAACACTGACTTCGAATTCTGAAAAAAACATTCCAGAAATACAACTCTTCAAAGGGTTAAAAAGAAACTGTGTGAATGAAGCACATCTGGCTCTCACACCCTCCCACGCATCCTCCGTGCCTTCAGCAAAGGCTGCAGCACACTGGAGATGCAGGGAGAAGTGTGAGGAAGGGAGGGGTGTGGAGGAGGGGGGTGTGGAGGGATAGGGTGAGGGATACAGGACAGAGGTTAGCTCAAGAGACCGGGGAGGAAGAAGAGGTGGTCAGCCACAGAAAAAAGGTTGAACGAGCATGTCTGAGACTCTCATATGGTTGATGCTTGAGGAAGACGTGAAAATGGTGGATCCTGTTTTGTTCATTAAAGGTGCTGAATAGCACCATGCGCTCCAGCTGTCTTTGTTCTCCGGGTAATTATTTTCAGAAGTTACACAGGTAAAGGTGATTTCTGCTTACGTTTTTCTTGGTTGTTGAGCACGAGTGTTCCTCTTTACAGCAGCAGGGCTTAGTCACATCTGGAGCTCCTGTTCTGTTCCTGTCATGTTGTTGTTCTCAGTTTACTTTCACAGGTTTGGCATTGTGTGCAGAGCTCAGGATTCTTGTTGATTTCACGTCGGCCTTTCGGATATGTGAAGGGCTCAAACTCAGGTTTTTTTCACAATTGCTGCACGGTGTCGGGATGAGACAGTGGCTTCAGGCTGTTTATTCCTGTAATACTAAACAACAGTTCAGCCAAACAATGACAACCTCCCAGGGTAGAGACTTAAGCAACAAGTTGGGTAGAGACAGAAACAGAGGTAATGGCGGGGGAAAGGTTCAGGTCTCGAGGCTTGAAGGCCAAAGATAGGAGGATGTGCCTTTATAACAACATTAATATAAGAACAGGAACAGCTGCTGTCCAATGTCCTGTAGACCACCTGTCTGTGGGAGGGAACAGGAACAGCTGCTGTCCAATGTCCTGTAGGCCCCCTGTCTATGGGGGGGAACAGGAACAGATGCTTTCCAATGTCCTGTAGACCCCCTGTCTGTGGAAGGGAACAGGAACAGTTAATGTCCAATGTCCTGTAGACCCCCTGTCTGTGGGGGGGAACAGGAACAGATGCTTTCCAATGTCCTGTAGACCCCCTGTCAGCGAACTTATCCCTGGTTATGGGTATGCACTTTGTTGTACGTTGCTCTGGATAAGAGCGTCTGCCAAATGCCAATAATGTAATGTAATGAAGGGAACAGGAACAGATGCTTTCCAATGTCCTGTAGGCCCCCTGTCTGTGGGAGGGAACAGGAGCAGTTCATGTCCAATGTCCTGTAGACCCCCTGTCTGTGGGAGGGAACAGGAGCAGTTCATGTCCAATGTCCTGTAGGCCCCCTGTCTGTGGGAGGGAACAGGAGCAGTTCATGTCCAATGTCCTGTAGGCCCCCTGTCTGTGGGAGGGAACAGGAGCAGTTCATGCCCAATGTCCTGTAGACCCCCTGTCTGTGGGAGGGAACAGGAGCAGTTCATGTCCAATGTCCTGTAGACCCCCTGTCTGTGGGAGGGAACAGGAACAGATGCTTTCCAATGTCCTGTAGACCCCCTGTCTGTGGAAGGGAACAGGAACAGATGCTTTCTAATGTCCTGTAGACTCCCTGTCTGTGGAAGGGAACAGGAACAGATGCTTTCTAATGTCCTGTAGGCCCCCTGGCTGTGGGGGTAACAGGAGCAGTGCCGTGGCTCACACTTGCACCACCATCCTTACACAGCTCACACAGGCCACACAGGGCGTCCTCCATGACAAGCTGCCATTTTACAGCGATAATTAACTCAACACTCCACAGACATGACTGCTTTATATGGCACCTCGGGTCATCCGCAAAGTCATTATTCCAGCAAAACGTCAATTTTATTTATCCACCTTTTTGACAAGCCATTCATTTAAAGACGCCCACAGAATTAAACCTATAGAGCATGCCCTCCGGATGCCATTGATCGTACAACTAAGCTGATCTTTGAATTTGACCTTTTGAGAGGTGGGCATTGTTAGAAAAATAAATCATTTGCATTGGGATCCGGCAGGTCTCCGGGAGTCCGAACCTGGCCGTAGAACGCGGGAGCGGGAACACGGAGCGAGACGGCTCCACCGGGCCGAGCGAAAGGTCAGGAATTCTCTTACATCCCAGAGGCCCTGAAGACAGCTGTAATGTGTTCCCTCTCCCGCCCCTACGGTCCTCCTTCTCCTGCAGAAAGTGGATAGCTTTCTCTGTTACAAGCTTACCATAGATCATCAGGATTATAACACTGGTGCTTATGCAGCGCAATGCAGACAAATCGAGGACTTTCCTCAAAGAATATACCACTTCTATGCAATTCTTCTGATAACTACTGCATATTTGGCAGCAGCATGATGGTTTGAGGCTCATTTCATACCTTGGACCCTTGATGACTTAAAACCATTTAGCCAGCAAATGTGTTCCATACTATATCAGCATAATTTACAGCTGAATCTAGTCCCATCCCCCAATTACTTTGATATCCATTCAAAAAGAGGTTTATTATCGCTTGTAGGACAACCTGAATATAAGATTCTTTTTCTGACTCTGACAATGCAAAGGATATGCAAACAAATACAAAGCATGACCCTTTTATTAGACAAAAAGAACTACATGGTGAAACCAAATGCATAATAATGCTTCAAAACTGTATAATGAAAGCTCTGAGACCATGTGTGAATTGTTCAATTACAAAAAGACTAGAAATAGAAATAGAAAATCAGAATAAGTAGAAAAAGGCAAGGTGATTCCAAACTTTTGAGCAGGGATGTACATTATTGTGCAAAAATATGTGCCGTGTAACATAATTTGGTAAAGCGAAGATACTAAAATTGAATTGAATTAACATTTTAAATTTTGAAAAATGTACTATAAAGAATAGTTCAATATTGAATCAAATCAATATTTGTTCTGACCGCCCTCTGCCTGTAAAACTGCACCAGTTCTCTTTGGTACACTGTCCTGCAGTTTTAAAAGAATACGAGCTGGTAGGTTGTTCCAAATATATTGGAGAACATGCCAGGTAATCCCAGACAGCCGTGATCAAGTTTTTAGTTTGAAACGTGGTCTATTACTTGATATGTTACTTTAGATTTTTTTTTTCTACTGACACATTAATGCAGAAAACAAAAAATAAACATCACAATTATGAATCTAATTCAAAGCGGAGAACAGCACTCCAAATTGTGGTCAGGTGCATCATGTTTGCTTTAACTATCATTGAGAGGTGTGTGGGTTTTTCACTCTGTAAAAGAGTGGGGAGGTAGGGTTTTTCACTCTGTAAAAGAGTGGGGAGGACTGTTTGAAACGGTTACGGCTCAGTCCTCACGCTGGAGGAAGCAGTGTAGACAGTCTCATAAAATTATGGTAATTTAAAATATCTAACCACAAATTTAGTATTTTAATTAAAATAACTAATATTAGTGATTAAACATACAGATATCATTAAACATACAACCTGAAGGTTGGAGTTCTTCGGAAGACTAATTTGACTTGGCTCTCATGTCATGCAACACCAAAGTAGACACCGGGTTTAATAAGGTAATTTATTGAACAAAACTACAGAGTACACAAGGACTAATCTAATGAGTGAATGCTAACAAGGAATGCTATAGGGAATGCTAACCAAGGAATGCTATAGGGAATGCTAAGGAATGTGGGTGTGGGTGCGTGTACATACGTACGTACGGACGCTTTGTCTTAAACAAAGGAGGTGTGTGTGTGTGTGTGTGTGTTGGTGCGGATGTGCGAGTACAGTGATCTAAGTTACGTGGTATGATCTCGGCCTCTGTCCGAGCAGGCAGGAAGGTTAGTGAGCTGAACTAGGGGGCATAAGAAGGGCTGGAAAATGGATTGTCCTAGCTCTTATAGTGTGAAAGTTTCTTGCTCCCGGCGTTACAGTATTGGTTTAACGTTACCTAGATGTCACACCAGGGTTGTGTTGTGGAAATGTCCTGTGGAGTCATGGGAAATTTAGTTATGTGTAGTTACGTCCCTACCGGTGTGAAGAACATGATGGGAGTCCACCGGTGGCAAATTGAATTGATTGGACATAGTTTAGGTACACACCAAGTGGTGGCAGCTAGTTAGGATGGGCCCTTCCTCTAAGACGCAGGCATGCACACACATACACATATACACTATGCTCTCACACACATGCATGCACACACACAAAGAACCATTAGACAGATAGTTTACAGACAATACTTTGGATTGTATTAGGCTCATGAGTAACTTTGGTTATTGGGACACAGGCTACATGGTTTGCGATACTTGTATAGAACATTTGTATAAATCAAGTCCGAACCATGGACCAACGTGGATGGTCACAGAATCAAATCAACAAGTCAGCAGAACAACTAACGATAGTTGGGATGTTTACATAACTAAAGCTTAGGCAGTGTCATTATCAGAGGAAAATCACAACACAATAAATTAACTGAATGTATTGTTCATTGTGTTCTTATGCCTAATTCACTGAATGCATTTTTTACAATAAAATATGAATTAATGTATGAAAATCTGTTAATTTTTTAGCCTTTGTTTTATCTTTCAACTTGTCATTATTATTTAAAAAAATAACAGTATACTTCTATTCATTGCAGGTACTTATTCTTATTATGGACATAACTCCTGCAGTTGATAAAAGTAAAAGAACAGAACTTGCCAATCAAACATCCACACACCGACTTGGTGGCTTCCTCTTTGTTAAATGATAGTTTAATCTTTAATTTAATCTTTCTATCATAAGGTTTTGCAACAGCCCCTGACTTAACATTGGTGGAACGCTGAGTTTACAGCAGCAATTGAACAAACAAATCTAATTCACAGAAACTTCTGGGAGAATTAGCAGCTTCCTTGGCTGAATGCAATGCGAGTGAAGTTCATTTACTGACTTATGACTAATGTTAATGCAAACATTAGAACAGTCCTTCATGTGCATTTTACTAGTTATGGATTTGATGCTTTTAACCTGTGGAAGAACCTATGCATTAGTAAATCGCTTTGGATTAAAAGCATCTGCCAAATTACTAAAATGTAATTGTAAAAATGTAATTAATCATTGCAAGATTGTGCAATGTAAGAATGAAGTCTCCTGAAAAAGTACAGTAGGCTACGTTATCTCTAGCCTGCTGTCCTACCTGCAAGGTATCGCTGCCGTTGGGTGCAGTGATTGCGATGGCAACTGCTACTGGGAACAGGGTAGCAGTTCAGTGATTATTTTTCCAAAAAGCCATCCAGTTTAAGTAGTTTTGCTACCTTTTCCTCCTGGTCCTTTTTATCCTTTCTTTTGTGTGACCACTTTTGTGCTTCAAGGGCATTTTCCCACCATGGAGCTAAATGGCGCTCAATATTTTACACTTTAAACTAGCTAATACCAACACGATCAAGACAGTTCACAATGGAAAACAGCAAACATATTTCTCGGCAGCACTCTTTGCCTATCAGAAAATAATACCAGCACCAAATGAATTAGCCTGCCGCAAGTTATTTCATTGAATATTTTATACATAAAATAGTCACACGGTATACATTTAGCATGATCACATATTGTACAAAGATAGTGTAATAATCGTGACCGAGACGAGTTTGCTTATTTAAGGATATATAAACATACATCTCTGTTACAGCAAACTTAGTTTGTTGTTATTTTCCAGAGAGTGGTTAAGATATAAAGACCAGGGGCCCCCAGGAAGTAGGTAGAACTGATGCTTTATTTTCGGATAGCAATCCAATCCAAGAAATCAGAAATCTACTTATCCAGAAATGGGTCAATACACTGAGTAGACAGTCTGGAAAATGCAGGTTACACATAACAATCTAGCAAAGTAAATGTGCGGACAGACAAGTATATATGCACAGGTGAACTAAACTGAAATGACCATCAGGTGTGAGAGTGGAGATGAGGGAATTAAAAACAGGAGAAATTAATGAATGGAGTGAGGGGTACGGAGTGGGAGTTGGGACAAAACATGACACCGACAACGCAAAATAGAACGTGACAACGGTAATGAAACACAGGTGAGATAAATGAATGAGGTGAGAACTACAGAACGTGCATGACCTGAAACTGAAAACGCTAAATAGGGAGAAACAAGGGATGTGACCCCGCCACTGTACACACCTGTGTACCTGTCACACTGCACATCTAGACACACCTGTGTAACTGTCACACTGCACGTCTGGACACACCTGTGTACCTGTCACACTGCACATCTAGACACACCTGTGTAACTCACACTGCACGTCTGGACACACCTGTGTAACTCACACTGCACGTCTGGACACACCTGTGTAACTGTCACACTGTACGTCTGGACACACCTGTGTACCTGTCACACTGCACGTCTGGACACACCTGTGTAACTGTCACACTGCACGTCTGGACACACCTGTGTACCTGTCACACTGCACGTCTGGACACACCTGTGTAACTGGTTATGTCGTTATGGGTTATTGAGTGTAGGTTGATGCTCAAAAATGGCAATTCTATCCATTTAATATTAAATCAACAAAATAAAGTGTGCAAAAAGTGAAGGGTTCTGAATACTTTCTGAAGCCACTGTATATGCTCACATAGATTTCACAGAGCAATCAGTTAAACATGGTTTAGCACGTGTACGTGTGTGCATGTAGAACTAAACACAGCATGAGCAGCACCGTCTCCTTAACTAGGGCTGTAATGGACATGAGCAGCACAGTCTCCTTAACGAGGGCTGTAATGGACATGAGCAGCACAGTCTCCTTAACGAGGGCTGTAATGGACATGAGCAGCACAGTCTCCTTAACGAGGGCTGTAATGGACATGAGCAGCACAGTCTCCTTAACTAGGGCTGTAATGGACATGAGCAGCGCAGTCCCCTTAACGAGGGCTGTAATGGACATGAGCAGCACAGTCTCCTTAACGAGGGCTGTAATGGACATGAGCAGCGCAGTCTCTTTAACGAGGGCTGTAATGGACATGAGCAGCACAGTCCCCTTAACGAGGGCTGTAATGGACATGAGCAGCACAGTCTCCTTAACGAGGGCTGTAATGGACATGAGCAGCGCAGTCTCTTTAACGAGGGCTGTAATGGACATGAGCAGCACAGTCCCCTTAACGAGGGCAGTAATGGACATGAGCAGCACAGTCTCCTTAACGAGGGCTGTAATGGACATGAGCAGCACAGTCCCCTTAACTAGGGCTGTAATGGACATGAGCAGCACAGTCTCCTTAACGAGGGCTGTAATGGACATGAGCAGCACAGTCTCCTTAACGAGGGCTGTAATGGACATGAGCAGCACAGTCCCCTTAACGAGGGCTGTAATGGACATGAGCAGCACAGTCTCCTTAACGAGGGCTGTAATGGACATGAGCAGCACAGTCTCCTTAACGAGGGCTGTAATGGACATGAGCAGCACAGTCCCCTTAACGAGGGCTGTAATGGACATGAGCAGCACAGTCTCCTTAACGAGGGCTGTAATGGACATGAGCAGCACAGTCTCCTTAACGAGGGCTGTAATGGACATGAGCAGCACAGTCTCCTTAACGAGGGCTGTAATGGACATGAGCAGCACAGTATCCTTAACGAGGGCTGTAATGGACATGAGCAGCACAGTCCCCTTAACGAGGGCTGTAATGGACATGAGCAGCACAGTCTCCTTAACGAGGGCTGTAATGGACATGAGCAGCACAGTCTCCTTAACGAGGG
>NC_083773.1:46328425-46350925 GCF_963514075.1 Conger conger | reverse complement strand
CCCTAATAAAATTGATTTTTTTCCCTTAACACACGGACAGGAAGGAAAGTAAATGGAAAGTAATCGGCGGAATGTCAACTTCTGGGTCAATGAGGGCAAAAGTGTCTGCAAAATGGATCACAAAGGAAATTAGATGTATTGTGCACAGTTTGTAGTTTATTCATAGATGGTATGTACACACAATAGCAATAGACTGGCCTTAAAAAACACAGTCTTGTTGTCCAGAAACTAACAATCATCTCTCGACAGAACATGAGAGCTTTGAGTTGTGGATAGATGCACAATTTCTTTAGTTCAAGCATTCTACTAGACCAGTGGTCCTCACTCCTGGAGAGCTGCAGGGTGTCCTGGTTTTTGTTTTTGCCTTAATATCAGCAACCAATTCAGACCCAAGAAACCAGGTGAGGTGAGGTATCTGTGTAATTAACTGCTTTAATTGGTCAATTAACTGCTGTGTACAGACAAAAGCCAGCACACCCTGTGGCTCTCCAGGACCAGGAGTGAGGACCCCAGCACACCCTGCGGCTCTCCAGGACCAGGAGTTAGGACCCCAGCACACCCTGTGGCTCTCCAGGACCAGGAGTGAGGACCCCAGCACACCCTGAGGCTCTCCAGGACCAGGAGTGAGGACCCCAGCACACCCTGCGGCTCTCCAGGACCAGGAGTGAGGACCCCAGCACACCCTGAGGCTCTCCAGGACCAGGAGTGAGGACCCCAGCACACCCTGCGGCTCTCCAGGACCAGGAGTGAGGACCCCAGCACACCCTGCAGCTCTCCAGGACCAGGAGTGAGGACCACTGCACACCCTGCGGCTCTCCAGGACCAGGAGTGAGGACCCCAGCACACCCTGCAGCTCTCCAGGACCAGGAGTGAGGACCCCAGCACACCCTGCAGCTCTCCAGGACCAGGAGTGAGGACCACTGCATTAGAACCCAAACATAAATGGAAACTGCCAAAACACAAATTATTTCTCAATAAGCGTGTAATGGCAGGGACAATCCCCTCTCCAGAACGACTTAGACCAGAGGTGTCAAACTGAATTTCCAGGGGGCCGCAGTGTCTGCGGGTTTTTGTGGTTTCCTTTCAATCAGCCAAATAAGGCCAATTAAGGCCTTGAGGACAATGTGTGTGGATACTTTAACCAATCAATGGCTTGAATGAACCCAGAACACCCCAAAAACCAACAGACACTACGGCCCTCCAGGACTGGAGTTTGACACCTGTGACTTAGACCAAAGAGCATGCCATGGACTGCCACACATACACAAAATGTAAAGGAGCTGGGGTGCGTTTCCCGAAGCCTTCTTAACGCTCCGTCGTTTGTAATTTGTACCTTAAGCTGTACCTTAATTTTTCAGTGCGTTTTCCCGAAACGTTCTTAACTAAGTATACCATCTGCACACTTTCGTAAGGTTGGTCTGGACCACTCTTAGCTATACCTTATCGATGTTGTCAGCTCACTCCACTAGTGGCTACCACTGTTACGACCGCAAGCCTCTCAAATCAGCTGTTGCTCTTACATCTCAATCTGCTAAGCAATATGTACACTAATAATTCTACAAGTTGTAATTGGCTAATAATATTACTAAAATGGCACATTAATGGCACTGTTTTCATGCAAAGAATAAAAATATACATTACGAAGGATGCATGTTGCACTTTATTGAACATGTTGCCTAGTTGCCTTTTAAATTATATTTATAAACTGACGATTTCCCACTCTCTCTGTGGGCTGGAGCAATGTTTAACCATAGTTCTTTGTTTTGTTGGACACCATAGTCCTAAAACTGTAAAATAATTTCCATGCCACGTCCAACAATATCTCCATTTTGTTTGCTGTGACGCTGTGGGACCGTTTCTTTCTTATTTATCTATTTATATAGCTTATGTTGTTTTTGTGTTGGTGCATTTTGCTTGTTTGTGTGCTTAGCCTAAGAGATACGCATTGAACACGCATAGAAAAGTAAACCGCTTTACTAAGGTATACCTTTCGAGTCTTTGTAAAACGCTAAGAGACACCGTTATCAGGAAACATGGCCCTGGTCAGTTCAGCATATCAAATGTCTGTGGTCACGAACAAGTCAACAAATGGCATGGACAATCCCATTTTCTACATTTTAATCATTTTGCAAAGACCATCAGTTTGAAGTAAAAAATTTAAATGAAACAATGGCCGAGCACAGTCCCAGTGCAGTCGAAACAATAAATAAGCAATGCGTCAAAACTTTCAGAGAGTTTTTGAGAAACTGACAAAATGTTGCAGCCCTGATGCACTCCGAAAAGAAAGTGTGTTTCTTTCAACCGGCGCAAACATTCCTTCAGGCTGTTATGGTTTGTGACCCCAAACAAGTCTGTACACTTGACTTCACAGAACTCCCTCTGGGATCCATTTCAGGTTTATGTTAACATTGATGCAGCAAGAGACATTACCATGACCTATCAATTGAAATGACACAATGTGTCATCAATCTTGACATAACACACCTATACCTATTTGAGGTCATTGATATAAGTACATATGAATTCGTATGTAGTGCTTATGAATGTGCTACGTAGTGCTTATGGAGGAGTTACATAGTTCTTATCTAGGACCCTTCAAATAAAGTGTTACCTATATTTATTTATAAAACAGGCAGGAGAAAAATCTCACAATCTCATTGGTTAATAGTAGTGATAAAATAATGATACCCCACTGTTATGAGTTCTAATGCTTGTTTACAGTTCTATTTTAATTGCTCTGCGGCGAAGCAGCCATTTGAGTTAAAATGAATAACCATTAGATACAAGACCATGTATGACAATCACCTTGCAACAATTCTGGCCAGAATTTGCTAGCAAGCAGAGCTACACACTTCCACGTGATTCAGAAACTATCCGACGCAGTCTTGATTTGCGCAAGAGATTTGTGTCTGTAAGCAGGCTGAAGTGCGAGAGCTTTAGGGTGACCAAAACTTGTGGATTGGAGAAAGCGGAGCAGACCCTCTCCAAATAAAATCTGTAGACCTATGCAACATGATCCCAGAAGAGAGTTTGATCCCAAAGAGTTTTTCATTGCTTGCAGAATGGTAACATACAAATAAAAATCAAAAAGGCATGAACTCTGGTTTGCTCACTGGGTAACTAGCTAGCGAATTTGGTGGAACAACGTAGAGTTTACTAATGTTAATGTCTTACTAGCATGCGGGAACTACCTTCTAAATTATTCTTGGAAATAAATTGTTCATAAAAAACTGTTTTAATTGGTTTATGTCTAAAATATCTATATTATTATTGTCACGTCGGGGAGGACAGAGGAACCAGAAGCAGACAGAGGGGTGTGGAAAAATGGCAGGTTTAATGGCAGATGAGGGGGCAGAGCGTAATCAAAAACAGGCTGAGATCAAAAACTAGGGGGTCAGTCCACACAAGCAAAAGTATAAAAGGCTGATCCAAAAGAAGAGTCCAAAAAGCAGGCAAGGGTCATAAACTGGAAATCCAGAAACAAAACAAAACCGACAGGAAAAAACCAGGACAGAATGCTACAAGGGCAAGGGCTCAGGAAACAAGGACTTGGGAATAAGGGGGGCTGGAACAGGGGGAAGGAAATAAAGGGTACTCAAAACAGGACGAGGCGAACTAGCAAGGTGCAACTGAAAAGGACAGGTATAAATACACAGGAGAATGAGACAAACTGGGCGGGGCATGGGAGTGAGGGCGGTCTAACAAATAAACATCAGGTGAGACACATGAAAGGGTAATAGCACAACAATGAGGGGGAAACAAAAACAGGGACTGGATTCACAAAGACACACATATAATACAAACGGCTCCGGACTAGGGAGTAGACAATTGCACAGAAGCAGGAGATGTAGAGATACAAAGAGACAGGTGTGAATACTTTGCTGCAAGTAATCAGTGATAGAATTATCAGGCAGAGTTACAGAACAGAATTGAAACTGGAGATGCGTTAGTAAGTTAGTTACATGACTTAAATTACAAATATCCAAAACTAGTGATTGTTTGTTTGTTAGTTTGATGAACATATTAGTGTGTTAGTATAATTAGTACTGTACAAAGTCTATGTTAGTTGTGATTAGTATATTAGTGCTATCTACAAATATGAAATCGAGAGAAAGCAGGAAGTAAGGAATGCAAAATTGGAAGGAAGGTTGAACCCCGGAACTACCGTAAACACCCGAATATTGGAACACAATATTGGTCAATTTATGGCAATGCAATAGTTCAGACTCAGCATTAAATTACACATGTCAGTGTACAATATGTACAATATATACTAATCTGCATTGGTGTACAAATTTACTGAATCATACAAATATTAATCACAAAACAGTTTTAAGTGAAATGTTTGCAATTGTTAAAAGCCTCAAAATAAATTATCACCGAAATGTATCAGCCCTAACCCATTCCATAACCATACTCTTGATCTGGTCTTATGATACAGAAATAGCAAATATGCCTTTTTTACATGCACATTTTGTTAACTAAAAGGTGGAATATCTAGTTTGTATAAGCATATAATCATTATAATCAAAAATAATCATTTTGAAGTTGTCAGGTTTCAGGGACAGAGGAACAAATTGCAGACTCAGGGATAGCATGACAAAGGCAGGTTTTAATGGCAGATCCAAAACGTAGTCAAAAAACAGTGGTCAGAATCCAAACAGACAGGCAGGGCAGGCAAAGCAAAGTTGGGAAATAAAACCAGGAAGTCCAAACATGCAAAGGTACAAGTACAAAAAGTACAAAAACCAGGCAAGTTTAAATAAGTCACTGATGACTGCTGTTTTGCCGACATTAGTAATTTGCATTTATCGCTTTGTCTCATTAAAGAGCTAAGGAACATGGATAGTGGGACTCCAGTTCTAATATGCCGGTAAATGGCTACGTGGAGCTCCAACCATTTCTGATTTTAAACTGTGTTGTACCCGCCTTTTCCCTGAGGTTCCGTATTTATTCGTATTTTTAAAATACTTACTACTGACAAACCAACCGTTTATTGAGTTAGGGCTTTGGGGCAGCTTACTGTCTACGTTGCAATGCGTGGTTTGGGATCTGGGTTGGTGTGGAGGTTGGTGTGGAGCAGTGGAGGCTGGTGACTTCCAGAATTGAGGAGGCCATTTTTTTCCCGCTTGCTCACTTCACTCGCGATGGAATGTTCCCTGTTCTCTTATCTGTCTTTGTGCTGGCCAAAGGCATACTATTTGGAGTGTAAGCTACAGTCAGAAAGTTCTGGCTGATGAAATTCATTGTGCAGAGCTTAGCCTTGTGCCTTCCTGAAGAAATGACATTGCTGTAAGTCTATGAGCCTGCCTGATAATTAAGCTGAGAAATGACATTTGGATGTAATATAAATGCCAAGTGAACATGTGTAAAAGGCAGGAATTTGAATTATGTAGTTAAAAACAATTTTGTTTAGCTTACATTTTTCATTCTTCTACAGCTTCAACATGTAATCACCAATTTAATCAAGTTTAGCATATAAAAAAGATAAGATAACACTTTCTTTATCATATGTAGTTTTATTCAATATATTTAATATAAAATATGTAAAAATATGGTTCCAGTTGGCTTTATCTAACGTTTACGTTATCCACTAGAGGGCAGCACTCTATTCGTATTTAGAGTGAATTTCCTCACAGAGCAACAATTCGGTAATTTGATATGGAAGATTATTAAATTGACTTGTAATAAAACGAAATGGACTACATTAAAAATAAAACTGTTCAATAAATCCCAAATGGTGTCTAACATGACCTATTGAATGTCATTCTCACTCCCTAGTATCTGGAATCTGCATATCTCCAGCCCAAGATCTCAAATTGCGCTAGAATCTCGCCGACTTCCGAGGTAGTTTTAAGCAAAAGTGTTTGGCCAAATGAGCTATAAACTCCAGTGTTTGTTTGACTGAAGTGACTAGCGAATTCTCAAAATGGCTTCTGTGTTGAATAGGAAAGGAAAGGATAGTTGATTCCAAATGAACCAGTAGCATGTGATTGGACGAACAAAATGTCAATCTTTCAGCCCTGGACACAATGCATGGTGAGGCCAGGCCTCCGTTGCCCACCCATTTTCAGTGATCTGGCCAATCACATATTGGCATGAAAAAAAATGCATTACATTGACTTCTATGAAAAGCTAATTTCCTAGGGGAGGCCTGGCCTCCCTTAATACAAACTGATAGGGAAATCTGGCCTGTTGCTTTACAATTGCAATATTGGGTTTTAGCCATGGGAAAATTTAGATTTATGAACAAAACTAAAATAATATGAATATAAAAAATAAAAAATATGTTTTTTGTTAAAATAAATAAATAAAATAAATATATTTATTGTTTTTTTTAAATCTCTCTTTTTAAATTCTCTCAAATTATTGGGGAGGCCAGGCCTCCTCCACCTCTATGGAGGAGCCTCCACTGGTGTGGAGGTTGCTACGGCGCCGTCAGAAGTGGTGCCGTTCTTTTCACTGCATGTTACAGCGTGTGTGTAGAAGTAGAATATTTTATTCACCGTGTCCGTATCTCACCGAAGATGCTGCCACCTTCACGAGTGAGTGACCTTTCACTCACTAGAACAAGGAGATTTGAGCACATCAGCCCAGTGTTAGCTTTACTTCACTGGTTGCCTGTTAAATTCTGAATAGATTATAAGATACTACTTCTGACTTTTATAGCCTTTCATGGGCTTGCGCCTCTGTACTTGAAAGATTTACTTCTTCCTTATACTCACGAATACTCCATTCACAGGGTGCAGGCCTCCTTGTTATTCCTAGAATAACTAAATGTTCCATAGGCGGCAGAGCCTTTTCTTATCGTGCTCCTCTCCTGTGGAGCAAATTGCCTGCTACCGTTTTAAACCTAGGCTTAAAACTTATCTTTTTAGTCTGTCCTATAGTTGAGGGGCAGGAGTGAGTGGCTGGCATAAGCTATAGAGTCTCTGGTGGACTTGGCGGTCAGTGCTGTCAGTGGATCATTGTTGGTAGTGCTGTGTTAAGCTGTACCAGTCATGGTCTGGTGGTGACCGTCTCAAGCTTGCCCTCATGGCTGTGTTGGCCCCTGCCTCGGTTTCCCTTAGCGATGCTGCCATAGCCTTATTCTGCCGGGGTTCTCCTTATCTCCTTATCCCTCCTGCTGTGATTGATCAACAACCATCCAAACACCCTAACAATGTTTCTTTTCCTCGCCCAAGTTTTCTGAGCACCCCCTACTGGTCCAGAGCTCCAGCCCAAGACCACCTGTGCACGTCCCCCCTGCCACTGCTGATTCAGCTGGAGCACCAAGCCTGTCCCCTTGCCTGACAGTGCCACCTATTGGTGTTCCTGCCATCTCTCTACATGACCTGAGTCATCTTTGGATTGGACACATGTACAGTCATGGCTAACTACTGTGCCTTCACGGTCACTCAATGATAGTGTCATCCACAAATCTTGATTATTCTTACTGTAAAAAAAAAAAAAAAACTGTCAAAATAAGTTTGAATGTTGTAATACAGTATATACAATTAATTTTCAATCTCTTGAATTTATAAAAATAATATGCTTCCAGGCGGCACGGATGGTGCAGTGGGTAGCACTGCCGCCTCACAGCAAGGAGGTCCTGGGTTCGAATCCCCGTCGGCCAGGGCCTCTCTGTGCGGAGTTTGCATGTTCTCCCCGTGTCTGCGTGGGTTTCCTCCGGGTACTCTGGTTTCCTCCCACAGTCCAAAGACATGCATGTTAGGCTGATTGGAGAGTCTAAATTGGCCGTAGGTGTGAGTGTGTGAGTGTGTGAGTGTGTGAGTGAATGGTGTATGTGCCCTGTGATGGACTGGCGACCTGTCCAGGGTGTATTCCTGCCTTTCACCCAATGTATGCTGGGATAGGCTCCAGCCCCCCTGCGACCCTGTTCAGGATAAGCGGGTTCAGATAATGGATGGAATATGCTTCCAGGTTCATTCTATGCATATAATTGGGTATAAATAAGAGTCTTGTTCTGCACAAACTGAATATATTTAAACAGGGCTGTAGCAAGTTGTGAAAGATCTGTGCTAATACCCAGAGCAGGCTGATGTTAGCATTTCGGCTGATCCATTTTCTGTCTTTTGAGGTTTTCAGCAAATATTTCACATAACATTGTTTTTTGTGATTAATTGCCTTAGTTTTTACACTGGGTTGAATAGGCATTACAAATAAAACCCTTGGCTGAGAACGCGCATTAAAGAATATATATATTCTGCCCACTAGCCAACTGAATAAAATTATTTTTCTTCATACGCGGATGCCATCTACTGGCAAAAAGTTGTATTATACCATTCATTGATAAATTATTGGTTGCGTTCTCTCTCAACCAAAGGTTTTGTTTTTATAGCTAATATGCATAGCAATGCATGATTTAAAAGTATAGTTAGCATCATTGTTTTCCATTTCAATGATAATTCTGCTGCCTGTTGTATTCAGTCAAATCTTAAGGAGACGCCAGTTGTCTGCCATCAACATGGAATTTGCAGATTATCTCTCGCGATATTGCATGTTCCTCCATTGTTATGTGTAATGAGAAATATCCAATATCAGCCAGCCAGCTAGCTAGCGAGGTAGATCACAAATTACTTTTAAAAGCCTATCTATACCATAGAGCTAGTTAACTAGCTGGCATTGGCTAACACTGGCACTGCCATTTTTCCATATAGCTAGAGCTAGCAGGCTAGCCTAGGGAACTTATTTTTGATGTTTAGAAGTATTCTAATAAACTAACAAAGCATAGTTTTCTGTTCTGTTCTGTCCCTCTTTGGTTTACTGTATCCAGCATCATTTCACAAATTGAGTGCTTGCTTGCCACTTTGGACAGCTGCCTGTCGGTGTACTGTGGAATGTCATCTGGTTGGCTACTAACGTTACCTGCATGCAATAACGTTGCTGAACATAACCGTTGGATTATCCTCATGTTAGCATTATGTCCCGCCCTGTTAAATAAGAAGTGACGTCTAATTCAAATTGAATAAAATGTGCAGTCATGGAATGGCTGGTCTTGTCTGGTCTGTTGGGTTTAAATTGAGTTTTCTTTCTGCAAGTAAAGTCCAAATGTTTAATGCCAATTTTTTTAAGGGTATCCAAAACACAGAAATGGTGCAACATGAAAATCAGAAGTTGGTGAGCCCATTGTAGTACCTGCAAAATGGCATTGAGATCCTATCTGGTTCTCTTGGAAGCATCGGCGTAAAGCTGGGTCGAAAATAGCGTTTGATCCCACGTCCTTCACCAATTATCAGCGGTAATTTTCATTCCAGGGTATGAGCTTAACATAAATAGGCAGAGAACAGACCAAGTGCAATGTCACAGTGGGTCGAAAGTAATGGTAAACTAGGGGTGCGCAATGCATGTCATGTCTCTGCTTTTTGGGTTTGTAATTCTCTTTCCTTTCAGCACATGTACTAAAGACATCATTTAATGTTTGTTTCGATTCAATAAATGCTATAGGTTTGAAATCCATGAAAATTAACATCGCAATGTTGTGCAACCAATAAAATGTGTGTGTGACCTGGCATAATAGTAGCCGCAAAAAAACCCACAGGATCCCCAAAATGATAAAATTAGCTGGTAGGTCTTCCCCGCCGCTAGGGGCGCCACTGGGTGCGTGAGGGTACGGGTCCATGGCGGGTGGAGGACTTACCGGAAGTGGAACCGAAAGGTCACTCACTTGTGAAGGTGCCAGCAGACATAGACACACACTGTAATGCGGTGAGATACGGACAAGGTGAATAAAATATTCTACTTCTACACACTATACCATCGTTGTCGTGAAAATGCACACTTTACTTTCATCCACTTTACTCTCGACCCTACTGTATGTATCGATCAATTCACAACAGTTAGAATGGGGTCAATTTTAATTCTTCCAAATATTTCCCCCTACAACAGAAAATGATGATAACCATGGCAAGACAACCTGAAGCTTGCTGGAGATGTAGAGGAATGGATGTGGAATAGCTTGCCAGGTCATGTAGTGGAGGCAGAAACTCTGGCGCTTGAAACGAAGCTAGATATTATCTAGTTATTAGATAAAGTAAGCGTTAGATGCAGTTTACTGGTAGGAAAAGGGTAAGCATTGCTGGACTGTTCGTGTCATTATGTTATGTTATCATACGTTATATTTTAATTAGAAGTGTTATCTGGGTACTGTCGCCCGTATAGCCTGTTGGTTCAGTGGGACCTTGGGCCTTGCTTGTTCTCACCTCTAGTTGTGTCCTCTCTCGCGTTCGCTCCAAGCCGCTTCGCCCGCCGCGCACTAATTAATGCCGACAGCCTTAGTTTAAGATGTCACTTGGAAGCGTCCAAGGCAAGGCGCAGCGACAGCGTTCGATATCCCGCTGCAGCAAAACTAACTGGATAAATTGGCTTCCTAAAAAGGTCAGGCCTACCCAGGGAACGACAGGAGGGTAACCCTGTCCACACACCCCCAAAACACTCCCCTGTGGCTCCCTAATTGCCACTTCTCCTGGCCCCTCCTGCACGGAGGACCACCATCCATACCTCCAGGCACTAGCCTTTCAGTGCTTCCCCATCTCTAAATCTACAGATCAGAGAAATCCATGATACCCTTTCAGGCTTACTGTACACAATGGCATGTTCCTGACGGAGGTGCCTGGGGAGTTAAGGGGATATTCGACCCGAGCTAAGCCACTGTCCTGTGGATGTCTTACTTACCGTAGATCAGATGTGGAGAGCTGTATCTGTGTCTGGTTTTCATGTCAACCTCTGGTCTTAATTATTTTATTTGTAAGGATCATCATTTCCAGAGTAAATTTTTTATGTAAAAATCCAGGCATTTTTCATGTTTTATTTTAATGACAAAAAAAAATTGGATGAAAAATGTGACTTTTTAAAAAAACCCGGGCGAAATTAGGTTATAATAATGCACATTTCTGGGATACGTAAATCTTATATTTTAATTTTAAACATTGACCTTTCTTTTAACCATAGGCTTTGTGAATGGTAGTGCACATTGAACCTGCAATAGCAACTGCACATTTAATGACATTCACACAGTGACTTATTCAAGAAATGGGTCTAACATTGCTATAATAATGACCACGTCATTCTAATACAAAATACTAAGGAATCCTATTTAGTCCATTAAACCGCATGGTCAGAGTGTGTTTATTTCCATTCAATTCTTTCTAACAGTGAAAGTAATATTATTTACAATACCATTGTTTTAGCAACAACGGTTCCTTATTTTATGTGACAAAATGCAAAAAGCATGGGAGGTCTTCAACTCCTATGCATTTTAGAGCTTCACAGACAACATGAATCAGGCTGAAATTGTTTTCACAGTGTTTTCTGCTTCTGTCTCCGAACCATAGTTTTGAAACACAGAGGAATTGAGCCACTGTTCCTTTTCGATTGCAGGGCCGAAGCTGCTAATTATTATTATTATTATTATTATTATTATTATTATTATAGCTATTTAGTCATAGCTGCACCTTTCACTCATCAGCAGCCTCGGAGTAACACCCAACATGGCGACTTAGCTGCTTTCTGCTGCAAAAAAGAGTCTGAGGTATTTGTTCCTTTATTGTACTGCTGTCTTTTATCTGCTAACATGCTCTCTTTCAAAACACACATACAACAGGTGCAAAACTGCACTCACACTCTAACCATTCCCAGTGGCCTCACATACACATGGGCCAATCACCACATCCCCACTCTTAAAGCTGCATACCCTCATTTACCAACCACAGCAATGTTCTGGAGAACCAAATCCATAATATATTTTAATTCCAAAAATATTTCGAAGGCGGAGAAACATTAAGAAAATCTAAAATCAGGGTGAAAATTGGTTTAATCCGAACTATCTGTTTTTTAAAATCCAGGATTTTTTTTGGGGGGGGGGGTGAAATCAGTTAAAACCTTGATGAGCCTTGTTCATTAGCCATCTGACCATTACCTACCTTTCTTGATAAGTGCATGAATGGCAGCTGTTCTTGTGTCCCAATGTAAAATGTTCTACTGTGATCTAATCTGAGTGAACCAGTGTTGGTGTGTACAGTCGAATAGCCTGCAAATTACATAGTATTTACTGGGTAAATACACAGCAACTTGTGTAATTCTTAGGTAAGTACTTTGATTTTAGTGGTAAGTACTATGAAACAAAGTCAGTAAGCACCATGTAAGTACTATGTACTGTAAGTATGTTTTTATAGTACTTTTCTCTAAAATCAAAGTAGTTACCTAATGTGTAAATACTAAGTAATTTATGGGCTGTATAATAAAGCGTTACCCTAGATTCTACCTAGCATCTAAGCACATTTAATATACTGTATGTATAAGTTGTAACACATTTGTTTTTGCAATGATAAACATAGATATACTGTACTGTGTAGATTCTGATATGTTTCTTGTTACCCATCTGTTTTTGACACGATGAAGGAAAATCTGAGGACTCATTGTGTAGTGATTTTGTCTTTGCTCTATGTACATAGGGGATTGGATTCGCTCTGTGCACCTCCTATCCGAAAGTCTCAGAAGGCCTTTGGGGCCAATCAATGCGAAGAGACATAGGTGGCTGAGGAATTGGTGGGGTCACGGTCTATCAGATCCACCGTGTGCACGGCGCTCATCCATCTCGATTTGCTCTGAACCGATACACAGCAGCTGCCTCTCCCTCGCCCAGACTTTCAGTGCCCTCAGCTTTCAAATCACTCTTCTTTTTATTTTTCTTCCACATCACCGCTTCACGCTCAAATCGGACAATTGCTATATATCGCTCTTTGAAAAGTTCAGAGGGCAAACGAGAGACACTACACACAAGTATTCTGAAGTTAACCAGAATATCCAAGCATTCCGACAATGGCAATCACCTTGTTTCACCTTTGGGATTCTATAAGCCAGTACCGTGTTTCCATCTTTCTGTTATTAAAAATACAGTGAAACCTCCCTCCAAAAATGTGTGTCTTAACAACTCTATTTAGGCTTGTAATAAGACTTAAGATCTTATGTAATATTAGCTTGATTTAAGTTACTGCTTGCTTGACAGGTGAAATGTTCTTATTCCATTGACAAATCTTGTCAAAATTGGACTTGCCTCATTGGCTATATTTTTGAAGATTTAAAGTCAATTAACTGGTAAAATACTTTGGTTTTTGCAGTACAGCCTACATTGTACAGTCCATTATTCACACCCTTCCACTTGTCTCACCTTTGCGTCATGTTCACCTGCACAATGTGGTCACGTTCACCTGCACAATGCGGTCACGTTCACCTGCACAATGCGGTCACGTTCACCTGCACAATGTGGTCACGTTCACCTGCACAATGTGGTCACGTTCACCTGCACAATGCGGTCACGTTCACCTGCACAATGCGGTCACGTTCACCTGCACAATGTGGTCACGTTCACCTGCACAATGCGGTCACGTTCACCTGCACAATGTGGTCACGTTCACCTGCACAATATGGTCAGCAGCCATTTTGTGGCTCTACCACGGGAGCGGTATTGATGTGTATGACACACTGAGCTTAGGAGAAGGTACTTCAGCTCTTTGGCATTATTCTTATTCTTATTACAGGCCATTGCAGACATTGCTGTGATAGCCCTGCATTCTGGCAATAATGCCCTGATACAAATAACTATCTTGTGCCTTGCCTTATAGTCTATATAGTTCTGCTTCCCTCTGCAAGGGAAAACACAACTGCCTGTCCCCCACCCATGGGGTCTCCCTTGGTATTTCCATCTCCCAGCGCCCAGCCCCATGTTGTCAGGAGCGCAGTTTGATGTCAGCAGTGGGTTTGATGATGTCAGGAGTGGGTTTGATGATGTCAGCAGTGGGTTTGATGTTGACAGCAGTGGGGTTGATGTTGACAGCAGTGGGTTTGATGATGTCAGCAGTGGGGTTGATGTTGTCAGGAGTGGGGTTAATGTTGTCAGAAGTGGGGTTGATGATGTCAGCAGTGGGGTTGATGATGTCAGCAGTGGGGTTGATGTTGTCAGGAGTGGGGTTGATGATGTCAGCAGTGGGGTTGATGATGTCAGGAGTGGGGTTGATGATGTCAGGAGTGGGGTTGATGTTGTCAGCAGTGGGTTTGATGTTGACAGCAGTGGGGTTGATGTTGACAGCAGTGGGTTTGATGATGTCAGCAGTGGGGTTGATGATGTCAGGAGTGGGGTTGATGTTGTGAGGAGTGGGGTTGATGTTGTCAGGAGTGGGGTTGATGTTGTCAGCAGTGGGGTTGATGTTGTCAGCAGTGGGGTTGATGATGTCAGCAGTGGGGTTGATGTTGTCAGCAGTGGGGTTGATGATGTCAGGAGTGGGGTTCATGTTGTCAGGAGTGGGGTTGATGATGTCAGGAGTGAGGTTGATGTTGTCAGGAGTGGGGTTGATGTTGTCAGGAGTGGGGTTGATGATGTCAGGAATGGGGTTGATGTTGTCAGGAGTGGGGTTGATGATGTCAGCAGTGGGGTTGTTGTTGTCAGGAGTGGGGTTGATGTTGTCAGCAGTGGGGTTGATGTTGTCAGCAGTGGGGTTGATGTTGTCAGCAGTGGGGTTGATGATGTCAGCAGTGGGGTTGATGATGTCAGCAGTGGGGTTGATGATGTCAGGAGTGGGGTTGATGTTGTCAGGAGTGGGGTTGATGTTGTCAGGAGTGGGGTTGATGATGTCAGGAGTGGGGTTGATGATGTCAGGAGTGGGGTTGATGATGTCAGCAGTGGGGTTGATGTTGTCAGGAGTGGGGTTGATGATGTCAGGAGTGGGGTTGATGATGTCAGCAGTGGGGTTGATGTTGTCAGCAGTGGGGTTGATGTTGTCAGCAGTGGGGTTTATGTTGTCAGGAGTGGGGTTGATGTTGTCAGCAGTGGGGTTGATGTTGTCAGGAGTGGGGTTGTTGTTGTCAGGAGTGGGTTAGAGTATAATCTCCTATATTTTAGTGTTAATAGCTTAACAGCGTCATATTGACTTAGTGTTAATAGCGTAACAGCGTCATATTGACTTAGTGCTCACTCTATTCCTCTAGGCTAATGAGATTCACAATTGATTCACAGTTTTAACACCTGTGTTGTAAACTAGTGCTCCTCTCTTGAAAATTCGCCAGTATTCAGGTGACAATAGGCTGGTCTGTAAAAAATAATTAAACCATAAATGTAACTCAAAATTTAACATGAGACATACATTTGCACGTGAATTATCCAGTAGAAAGTGGGGGTTGTGACTGATATTGGACAACACAGCCTTGAGATAGTGAGCATTTCAGATGATGCAAAGATGCCGTGTAAATGAGCCCAAGATATTCAGTGAGGGAATATCAAATGGGCTCATCTGTATTTGAAATGCTGCCTTTGTAGACACTTTTACATTTGTACTGACAGGGGATATAGATGTGGTGATGCATTGCGAAGGCAGGAAAATATTAAAAGTGAATTATTCACTGTAGATTGCACAATCTGCATCTTCTCCATTGGTAGATATGACAGAAGTACCTGAATAAATTGTCATTTCAACATACTCACTCTGCTGATATAAGCTCAAATAGTGCATAGTGCACAAAATAGGCAGCCCATTGTAGAATGATGTATGAAAGACTATCTTGCATGTTATACTCACAGACACAGTCAGAAATGGACTTCTCTCAAGCAATGGGCCAGTTTTAAAAGAGTAAATCTGTTATTTTGAAAAAGTATTTAATTTATTGAATGTTTGAGCGATTGAAATTGGTAAGTTGTTGACAGTCTACCTCAGTGCTGCTGCAGCTTTCCTAGCCTGGTGATGAATTCTTTCACAGTTACTGGGAAACCCAACCATGACTGGGAGATGAGGGTGAGGAGGACAGGGGCGATGAAGGACACAGAGGAGTGTTCCACTGCCATGTAAACAATGCTCCAGAATTCAGAAATATAGTCTTCCCTGCTGAAACAAACTGCTCAAGCTAGGTTTTGAAACAGCTGGTAGCTGGTTGACCACCTACCAGCTCAGGCAAGCTAACAACACCGCCTTTATGACTAGTTTGGCCATGCTGGTTGACCAGCTCATACCCAGCTATACCAGCTTATGACCAGCTTGACCAGCTCGATTTTTGATTGCTGGATTTCACAGCAGGCTAACATTAGGGGGGAACTGTACTGCTCTTTCTTGCTTTGGTAATGTGTACTTTAACAGTGAGAAAAGTGTCATCATTCAACACAGTGCAACAGGGGTCCTTCCACACACAGCAATCTCATACATGGTATGAGGGGCGGCATGGCTCAGGCAGTAAGAGCAGTCGTCTGGCAGTCGGAGGGTTGCCGGTTCGATCCCCCCCCCGGGCTGTGTCGAAGTGTCCCTGAGCAAGACACCTAACCCCTAAATGCTCCTGACGAGCTGGTTGGTGCCTTGCATGGCAGCCAATTGCCGTTGGTGTGTTGGTGTGTGAGTGTGTGTATGAATGGGTGAATGAGAAGCATTAATTGTACAGCGCTTTGGATAAAGGTGCTATATAAATGCCAACCATTTGGTATGAATTCACTCTTGCCTAACTAGCTACATGGAACTACTGCAAAACACACTCTTTTGATTATAACACATGAATCTTTCACATCAGTAAATAGAACATTATATTATATTTATTACAATGCTATCAGCACTTATTCTCCTACTTCCATCAGAAGCTAGCTGCTCTTGAGCAGCTGCGATATTTAATGCACTCAAATGGCAGTTTGTGCTTGGAGTAACCCGCCACGCCTTGGAACAGAGAAACAAGCCCTTCTCTAAAATGGAGGCTCCAGAGCCTCTCCTGCACAAGGCTGTCGCGCAGAATAGATTGCACTTAATTTCCAATAAGGTGCTTAAGAAACGGGTCCTAATCAAAGCCTTAATTACAGTCACTAAGGGGAGATAATTCGGTAAAAAATACCAGTCCTTAAAGGGGGCTAGTGTGCCGACACAGCAATTCCTCCTCATAAGTAAGCTCAGCCAATCAGAAGGGGAGGTGGTCCCTGCTGCGTCCAATCGTAGGGTGCAAAGCTGACCCTCTCCTCACGCTGGCCTCGGAGGTAGAGAGCAGGACATGCACACCCACAGCATTAGTTCCGTCCTCTTCCTCACTTTCTAATCTTCGTGTGATTAGAGAGAAGCAGAGGCTTGAGTCAGCAGTGCTATCAGTGTGGGGTGCTTTGCTTTTTCACATCTTTCTTTTTGCCCTTAATAACATATAGAGGTGTGTGTGTGTGTGTATGTGTGTGTGTTGGTATAGTGCAGGGGTGTCAAATTCAATTCCCAGGGGGCCGCAGTGTGTGGGTTTTGTGGTTTCCTTTCAATCAGCTGCCAATTAAAACCTTAAGAACAAGGTGTGTGGATTCCTTAGCTAATCATCAGCGTGGACCACTGGTGCCGAGAACACCCTGAAAACCAACAGACGGCCCTCCAAGACTGTACACAATATATTTTGTACTTGTGTAGAATATTGTATATGTGAATGTGTGTATATTGTATATGTGTGCCTGTGTATATATGCGTCTGTGTCTGTATTTGTGAGTGTGTGTCTGTATAACGTATGTTTGTGTGCATGCGTGCATGTGTGTATGTGCAAACGTGTCTATGTGTCTGTATACTGAATATATGTGTTGGTATACGGCATATACTGTATGTGTGTGTGTGTACTGAATTAATGTATGTATATTTTTGATGTTTGCCTGTGTATGTAGTAAGGTGTCTGTATGTGTGTAAGTGTATGTGCGTGTGTGTGATATGTGAGTATGTGTATGCGTGTGCATGTGTGTATGAATGCATGTGTATACGTGTATGTATGAGTGTGTGTATGCATTTGTACGTGCTCGTGCGTGTGTGTGTGATTGTGTGTGTGTGTGCGTGTGAATGTATATTTGTATGTGCTCGTCTGTGTATGTGTATTTGTATGTGCTCATGCGTGTGTGTGAATGTGTATGTGTGTGTGTGTGTATTTGTAGATGCTCGTGCGTGTGTGTATTTGTATGTGCTCATGCGTGTGTGTGAATGTGTGTGTATGTGTGTGTGTATTTGTTGATGCTCGTGCGTGTGTGTATTTGTGCGTGCTCGTGTGTGTGTGTGTGTGTGTGTGTGTGTGTGCAGTCAGTAGCATTGGTTAATACTCCTCTGGCCATTGCATTACAGTAATCGCAGTGGGATCGGTATAGGTGGCAGGATGAGTTAGGACCCGGGGCCTAGGCTCATTAACTCGCTCAGACCAGCTCCAGTGGCTCCAGGACAAATTGGAATTGTCTCCGCGGTCCGCAGACTCCGAAGAACGCCACACTCTCTCCACACGGAGAGATATACCCTCCCGTATCGCCACGCCGATCACGCCACCCCAGCATCATAACTCCGCCCCCCCTCGCCGGGGGCAACCAGGGCACTGTGGGCAGTGATACGGGGGGACAGTAGAGAGCCACGGGTAGATCCAGAAACAACCACCATTCTTAACTGTTCACTTAACTGCGGCCATTTTGCTTTGTTATTTGCTACTTCTTCTTTTTTTTCGAGCTGGCAGGTCTGACAAGCTAGGTTTGTGGAACATACCCCACACCTTCAAACTGGCTGGAGTTTTAAGTTGAAAGGCGGAGGATTGTGAACACAAACTGGCTGGAGTTTTATGTTGAAAGGCGGAGGATTGTGAACACAAACTGGGCTGGGGAGGGGGTAAGATGACAGACCTGAGGGGGTCTCTGCCCAAGCCCTCACAGCACAGAAGGTTTGACACTTTCAGGGTTTTCTACAGAAATAACTGCAACCACCACAGACTTCTGTGCCTCTGACATCAGGAAAAGCATTGCTATTCACATGACAAACTCATCACAGTTCATATATACAGTTGTGTGCAAAAATTTGGGCAGCCCTGGTTTTACAATTAATATCCAACTTTATACCTCAGAATAAAAAGTTCAGCCCTCAAATTATATTCACCTGACTCATTGAAGCCCTAAGGAGTAAAGCTCCTAACTTAGTAATCATCTTTTTAAAAAGTAACAAAGAATACAGAAGGGTTCCCAAACTTTTGCACAGGGGCCTTTTCCTTTTTTATCATTTTATCAAGAGTGAAAAGAGTGACACACAACATAAACATTAAACTTTGACACAAACATTATCAACAATACATCAGTTACATTCTGCCCCTTTTCAAACATGAATGTTTTTCAAAGATAAATATAAACATTGACAAAAAGGATAAACACATTATGCTCTCGGGTGTCTCGGTGGCGCAGCCTGTAGAGCACTGACCGCATGCTCATTGCGAGCCGTGACGTCGGCAGTTCGAATCCGACCGTCTGACATTTGTCGCATGTCTTCCCCTCTCTCTCGCTCCCATTCTTCCTGTCTCTCTATACTGTATACTGTCCAATAAAGATGAAAAATTCCTAAAAAATATCTTAAAAAAACACATTATGCTCTCTCTCTCTCTCTCTCTCTCTCATGTCTTGCTCAACTCTTCTTATCTTTCCACTAGTATCTCAATGTTTGTTTTTATTATTATTTAGAAGACAAATACTGTGGAGCACATAATATTACACGTACTGTGACATCAGTAATAACATGAAAAAATATTTCACACATTTTGCTCATCTTACGGGGCAACAGGCCGTAAGAGCAGTCGTCTGCCAGTCGGAGGGTTGCTGGTTCGATCCCCCGCCCAGGCTGTGTCGAAGTGTCCCTGAGCAAGACACCTAACCCCTAAATGCTCCAGACGAGCTGGTCGGCGCCTTGCATGGCAGCCAATCGCCGTTGGTGTGTGAGTGTGTGTATGAATGGGTGAATGAGAAGCATCAATTGTACAGCGCTTTAGATAAAGGCGCGATATAAATGCTACCCATTTACCATTTACCATTTACCATCTTCATTATCTGCATCTGTAATATTTACCCAAGTCCTTATTTAAATTCATATTTATATCAGCATTCCATCACAAACACATACACACACATACTCCACAAACACATGCACTCACAAACCCACACACATACACACAAACACAAATAGTATATACAGAAACATATATACACATATCCACACATACACACGCACACACACACAAATGCACACACACACATACCCACACATACACATGCATGCATGCACACACACACACACACACACACACGTACTCCACAAACACATGCACTCACATACCCACACACATGCACTCACATATACACATGCATACACACACACACACATACACACATAACCACATATACACACGCATACACACACACACACATACCCACATGCATACACACACATACACACACATAAACACACACACTCACACACACATACACACACTCACACACACACACACAAACACTCACACTCACACACACACATACACACACACACACACTCATACACACAAACACTTACACTCACACACACACACACACACACACTCACACACACACATACAGACAAACACTTACACTCACACACACACACACACACACACACACTAACACACACACCCACACTCACACACACACACACAGCTTAACTGAAGCAGTCTGAGCATGGGTCTGTTCTCCATGGTCTCATTTTAAACCCCCCCTCCCTCGGCCCCCGGCCCCCCAGCCCCGGTCCAGCGGAGAGCTCATCAGGTTTTGTGTAAGAGGCGGACAGCCGCGATTCAGAGGTCCCGAGTGAGTAACGACCGTCACTCCCCCCTCAGAGCGATAAAGAGACGTGCTCCCACCCGCTTCCAAATGGGTTCCATCCAAACAGCTCAACTTTTTAAGTGACTCACTTTATCCCGCTTCCCGCGTGGCTGTCTCTCTCTCACCAGGATCCGATCACCCGCAGGACAGCCCAGATGCTTCCGCCGACGGCTCTCAGCGCCGCCCAACGCGCTCTGTAATAAATGTGCACCTTGTCGGCCACGACAGGTACAAATGAGTCATATTTTGCTGGTCGGTAACCCGGCCATTGAGATTTAATGTGTGGGACAGCCAATAAGGAAGCACAGTGAGAGACTGCCACCAGGCTCAGTGTTCTGAGATGTCTGGGACTCTTTATGAGCGTCAGGGAGAGGCAGGAAGGGCAGTAAACTCATTACATCAGGAGAAAATGTTTTAAACGCCGGTGAGAAAGAGGGCCTATTCTACCAGACCACCCCCCAGGATGACCATAGATAATAACATGTATTTAATCACAACTGCCTCTGTTACCTGCTGGGCTAAACACACACAGACACGTACACACAGGCGAACACAAATACACACAAACAGACAGGCACACATACATAAATACACACACATGCACATGAACACACACACACACATGCACATACATATAAACACATGCATACAAACAGGAAAACACACATACACACACAAACACAATCATACACATATACACACACAAACAAAATCATACACACACACGCACATACACACATGCATACACACATACACACACGCACACACACACACGCACGTGCACACACATGCATACACACATACACACACACGCACATGCACGCACATACATACACACATGCATGCACACAAATGCATACACACACACACACGCACATGCACACACATACATACACACATACACACGCACATGCATACACATACATACACACATACACATACATACACACATACACACACACACGCACATGCATACACATGCATACACACATACAGGGTGTGGGTGTGAGCACAGGCCCTTCTTGTGGGGACGTTCTCTGGTGTGTGAGATAAGGGCTCCCCACAGCTCACCCATGCAACCCCTCTCCTATCTGAATTAATTATCTACTCACGCACCTTATCATTAAATGTAATAACACTGGAGAAAAGGGTGTGATAAATAAATAAATAAATAAGTAAATAAATGAGATAGCGTGCCATTTTACACTTCAGTCATTAAGACCTGCACTACCTCCAGCCTGTAAACAGCAGGATCTCTTAGCCCAGACACCCCTGCTAACTCCGCCTGGCTCCCAGATCCTTCAGCGGGTTGAGTAACCGCCATATTTACCCTCCTGCGCGGACAGTAATGGGAATCGGGCTACCCTCACTCCAGCCCCCCCCCCGCCTCTCTCTCTCTCTCTCTCTCTCTCTCTCTCTCCCTCTGAGGTTCATTTTACTGATTGGGTTCAAGGCCGAGGCTATCTTTTACAGCGGCAAGTCGCAAAGTTATGGAGGGGCCACTTCAATAACCCACCGGGTAATGCAATTAGTGGCTGACCACACAATTAATTAAAGCCGCGCTAATGCGCATTATTGAGACTGAACACAGATTCATCCAGGGCAGTGGATGGGGTGAGGGGGGGAGTGCAGATTGCTATGAGAAGGGCTTGGTGCCATCATAAGATGGAGGATATCCTGCAGATTGCTATGAGAAGGGCTTGGTGCCATCATTAGATGGAGGATATCCTGCAGATTGGTATGAGAAGGGCTTGGTACCGTCATAAGATGGAGGATATCCTGCAGATTGCTATGAGAAGGGCTTGGTACCGTCATAAGATGGAGGATATCCTGCAGATTGCTATGAGAAGGGCTTGGTACCGTCATAAGATGGAGGATAT
>NC_083773.1:46288425-46320925 GCF_963514075.1 Conger conger | reverse complement strand
ACAGCTATATATAATATGTTACATAACACCTGTAATAATCAATGTTACAGAATGTGCCTGAGATTGTCTGTACGTTTATTTGTTATTTCTTGTAATTTATTATTTTCCATTATTCATATCTGGTCTTCTGTTTATTTTTTATTCATCCATTACAGTTCATTGTATTCATCTGTGTTATGTCAGTGTCTGTATGTGTTATGCCTTGCAGATAAGGACCCAGGTACAGACCAGATGCAGTTAGCAACAAAAAAGAATGTATTATTTTCCTCCAGAGCAGACGAGACAAAAAGGCCAAACTCAAGAATCCAAAAAGGTAAAGCACAAGAAATCCCAAATCAGAAAAGTCACTTTAAACAGAGGAACAAAAATATTCTCAAAAATCAAAGCTCAGAAAAATCACATAAAACAGCGGGTCAAAAATATATCAAAAATCCAAACTCAGAAAATTACTTTTAAACAGAGAACCAAAAATATTCAGGCAGCGCATGAGAGAGCAGAGCAAAAACAAGCAGAGCCAAAAACGGGCAGAATATCTCACCAGACTCTCGGGTACGATCTGACAAAGCTGAACTAAAGGGATGAACTTAAGTAGCAGAGGGGAACAACTCATTGGCAGGGAGAAAACAAGGAACAGGGAAAAATCTATCAGGACAATGAGCATGCTAATGAACAGAGCAGGTGTGACAGACAGAGGCAGGTGAGGGCGGGGTTCAGGACAAAGAAAACAAAAGCCAAATTTTCCAGGTTCCAACGATTCCTTATCAGCCTTGCTATTTCTTACTTCCTGCTTTTTCTCTTGTTCATGTTGTTGATAGCACTAACATACTAATAACAACTAACATAGATATTGTACAGTACTAATTCACTAATTAACTAACAGTCACTAGTTTTGGGTAAATTAGATTTAATCACGTAAACTAACATGTTCGCAACTGCCTCCTGCTATCACAACGTCTCTTAACTCCATTGTTTTAACTGCAGTTGTCTCCCAAATCCAGAGCCACTTGTATTACATGTGGGCCTATGCGTATCCAGTCCACGTTTTCATTTCCCCCCTTGTTATTGTATTACTACCCATTCCTGTTCCTCACCTGCAGTTTATTTGTTTAGCCCTCCTCACTCCCATGCCACACCTAGTATGTCACTTCCCTTCATGTATTTAAACCCCAGTTTCTGGTAGAACCTTTATCAGATAATTTTGATCATTTTTCAGTTGCCGATTTCTTGTAAGCCTGATTAATTGAGATTCCTGAAGACACCCCTTTGCCTGAGTTTGCCTTGTCCCTTTGATTTGTTTGCACATCTGATTATTTGGTTTTGATCTTTTCTTGCTTTTGTCGACTTTGTTTTCGCCTAGCCCTTTTGTACCTCAGTCTTTGCTTTCATGGATTTTTGCTTTTGTTTTTTGACTATTCTTTTACAACTCAATTTGGCATTGTATCTTCTGGTTACCTGGCTTTGACTTATGTACAGTACTGAGGACCCAAAAGCAGACCAATGGATAATCCAAAAAACGTAGTTTATTCAGTCCAACAGATCAACAGACAGTACCCAAATCAAAAAGCAAAAAAATGGTCGAAAAAACAAGCAGGTCGAAATCCAGGACATCAGAAAAACAGAGGTACAAAAAGGGCTAAGGCAAAAATCAAAGTCTAAGACGTAGCCAAAATAACCAAAACCAAATAAACAGATGGGCAACAAAACAAGAGGGCAAGGCAAACTTGGAAATCAAATCAAAGGGGTGTCGTATAGGAATCTCGATAAACAGGCATACTTGAATCTTGGCACTGAATACGTTCTGACAAAGAACACCGAGGGCACTAAGGTTTAAATATATGAGGGAAGGTGACAATCTAGGCAGGGCACGGGAGAAAGGTGGGCTAAACAAATGGACTACAGGTGGGAAACATAATGGGGTAATGATACAATAACAGGGGGAGTCGAAAACATGGAATGGATGCACGTAAACACACATGTAAAACATATGGCTCCGGATTAGGGAGTGGACATTTGCATGGAGTTGGAGACGTAGTGATAGTAAGAGACAGGTGTGAACACTTCACGGAAACTAAGCAAGTAATCAGGGATAGCATAGGAAGGAGAGTTATAGAACAGCGTGGAAGACTATGAGGTTACGTTAGTCAGTTAGTTAAGTGATTAAATCTAAACTACCCAATGAAAGTGACTGTTAGTTTGTTACTTAGACAGTAAGTGTATTAATTGGATTAGTACTGTACAATATCTAAATTAGTAGTAGTTAGTAAGGAACACGCAGACAGGGGAGTGACTCGGGCTCAGAAACATACAGACACAGACATCACAGGGGATCACAAATGTAATAACTGTAATGGGAAGAATAACCAGATATGCATGATAATGAATAAATAACAAGAATAAACCTGAATAAACACAAAAACAAACAGAACATTACAGGACTGAAAAAAGAAAACATTTTTGCATACTCCCTGGTCTGCGCTTGGGTCTTTTGAAAGGTACATCACAATCAGTCACAGTCATATTATAGCCTATGACAAATGTTCCAATAAATAAATATCACAGCTTATGACAAATGTCTTGACTTACATAACTGCATCTTACAATGCCAAATTCAGAGTAGAAATATAGTTTTTAAGCTTTTAAATGCAAGATGTCAAAGTGAAAGTAATACCAGAGTTATTATTATTTATTATTAGAGCATTATTTGGAGGCTAGCCAGCTATATTTCTACCAAATTGAAAATATGTTGGCTGGACGTGCAATAAAAGCGAGGCAAGAAAAAAAAAAAAATGGGCCTCATTTATCAATATTTTATAACTCCGTCTGATTTTATCAAACACGTGTTTTTCATATTCACATGTGTATGTTGATAAATACCAAGTAATCATACATCAAAGGCACGTTAACAAAATTTGTGATTAGCATATA
The DNA here is from genome assembly GCF_963514075.1 of Conger conger. Classification (NCBI taxonomy): domain Eukaryota; kingdom Metazoa; phylum Chordata; class Actinopteri; order Anguilliformes; family Congridae; genus Conger; species Conger conger. The sequence continues at coordinate 46,318,000 of NC_083773.1, read as the reverse complement.
TGGATGGCCCTAAAAGCTAAAAACATATTTTATTCCATAGTGTAAGCAGTGAATTGGCAGAGCTGGAGAAGACTAAAGCCTGCCAATATATAGCCTAGCTGTTGAAACTGTTTCTCAAGTAACATGCACTGTTGAAACTGTTTCTCAAGTAACATGCACTATGCAGCAGGTAAAAAGAAAATGGTTTGACATTAAACAGGAGCCAAAAAGGGTTGTACTTTCCTTCCCACAGTGAAGCCTGGAAGACCACCAACCACCAACCACAGATTATGTGTAGCTACATATTATTAGCTACTTCGTAGGCAGTTTTTCTTTAATGTATCTGTATTAATGTTACTGAGCTAGCTAGTTTGCTAAACCTATCATGATTAGGGTTTGGGGCTGGAGGAATGCATTGGCAAATTATATGAGAGATGTCCCTATCTGGAATCCCACCAGAAGGTGACAGCAATAGCCTAAACATCTTCCATGTCCTTGCAGAGATCCAGAAGGAGGTGTCACAAGCCTGAAATAAAGTGGTTATGTGGTCATGCTTCAAATCTTCATATAAAGCAGTAAATGTAATGTAAAGAGAGGTCAGCCATTGCAACAAAGCCTAGTGCTGCATTCATTTGGTAGGGTTTTTACTCTCTAAGAAAACGGGGCACCAAGTATGTGGGGGATATGCTCCCTTCCTTTTCCACTTTCTCACCCCTTACAGACTCTGATGTTTCTCAACTCCTGCTCTCCCACCGCCCTACAACCTGTGCCCTTGACCCTATCTCCTCTTTTCTCCTCCAGACAATCACACCTCCTCCCATTTGTCACCACCCTTGTCAACTCCTCCCTGTCTTCTGGCTGTTTTCCAGCATCCTCCAAGAGGGCCCACATCACCCCGCTGCTAAAAAAGCCTACTCTGGATCCCTCCATCATCTAGAACTACTATCTCTTCTTCCTTTTCTATCTAAAACCATAGAATGAGCCGCTTCTGGTCAACTTTCTTCCTTCTTTTCTAACAACAACCTGCTAGACCCCCATCAGTCTGGCTTCAGATCGGGCCACTCGATGGAGACTGCACTACTGTCCGTCAGTGAATCACTCCATGCCGCACGAGCAGCCTCCCTCTCCTCTGTCCTCATTCTTCTAGATCTCTCTGCTGCCTTCGACACAGGCCGCTTGGCACCTCCCCCTCTATGAACTTCCACCTCCCGTCGGCTCAGTCTTTCTGAAGTAGGCCACGCCATGCCCCAAGTCTTCTAATAAAGCACTAAATGTGCATTTAATGTAAAGGAAGGCCAGCCATATAAATGACAGTCTAAGCAATGAGTTGTAGGCTATGGCCTATTTATAGCAAACTTTTACGTTTTATGGAATTTATATTCTACTTCACTTAAGCATTGAAATCAGTACTACCTGAATGAAACTACATCCATTTTAACATTGAAACATATTACATGATATGAATAATTATAATATTCAATGAGCTAATTAGAATAATTTTGCCACTCTAAATCAAAATAAAATATAAATTCATAGAATAATAAATGCACAAAACAAGCTTTACAACCCAGTGCTTTCAGTTCCATGCACAATACAAATAGCTGAGACCATGAGAAACTTACAAAGAAATGACATCCGAAAACTTTGATTTGAAACCCACATCATTTGTGCATTTTTTAATTTTTTTTCGCTCACGTTTGAAATGAGAAATGTGTTTATTCACGTCACTTCTGAATTGTATATTTTGGTACCTATATTGGAACTTTTTTTGAGGTAGAGATCAAATGGTATCAAGGATTATTAGAATATGCCATGTATTGTCTGTGGTGAGGAGAGAGTTGTAAACTGAGTATGGCCAGGGGGAGGCTGGAGTTTTATTGCCCTGCTTTGCTAATAAGATTCGGACAAACATCTAAACTACTGTTCTTGCGAGCGGAGTCATATTAAAAATCTGGCATTGCCATTTTGCGGTTTTATTAAATCACATTATTATAGAAATACGATCACAACAGTAATTTGGTACATTGGCGACTCAACCTCAAAGGGAGCAGGGTTAATCTCAATAAGATTTATTAGACTTGAATAATGAAAACTAGTGCTGATGTTTTGGTAGAATGTCTTTTGAGCATGAAATGAACCGTTTGTTAGGTATCAGGACAGAAAAACCAAGCGCAACCCAGAAGTCGAAGAAACAGGAATTTTATTTCGTAGTCTAGACGGGCACAGTTCAATCACCGGCAGACTATTACAATGAGGGTTAGCAAAGGGATGGTCATGGTCAGAGATAAAGTTCATAATCACCGGCAGACAGATGCAACGAGGGTAAGCAAAGGAAAGGTCATGGTCATACGCAAAGTTCATAAGCCAGAAGTTATCCAATGGAGCAGAAGTACAAAATGTAGTTCAGAAATCAAAAGCTGGAATAAACAAAAACAGGTCGATACACTGAACAGATGGTGAAAATAACACTGGAAGGTAAGTAAATAACATTACAATCTAGCAAACTAAAAGACGCAGACATACCTATATATATATATATATATATATATATATATATATATATATATATATATATACAGGACAAGTGAGCTAAACAGATAATGCGGAAATAGAACACAGGTGAAAACAATGAACGATGTGAGGCAGCTAGGGAGAGGGAGTACAGACAAAAACATTAACATGAAAAAACAGAAATAACAAAGGCCAAACACAGGATGTGATACCGTTGTGCCATTCTGCCTGTTGGTGTATGGAGTTGTGGAGCTGTTCTGCTTTATTTACGCTGAGGTTCTGACGGCGAGAGTGTGTTATGGGGAATATTGTTCTATTGCACACCTGTGGGATCCAGAGGGTGCAAGAGTTAAACTGACCTGCGGGAAAAGGAACTAATGTTTGAATGAATACTGTTGAGGTCAAAACGTTAACCATTTTCAGGGCTCAATAAATTGCCTTATTCATTTTTGGATTACTTTCAGACTTTTTTATGACATGAAATGCCATGGCAGATTTTTGTGACAGTTTGTGGGCAAAAAATATTAATAATTTGTAAAGAATGATTAGGAAATATGTGCACGATGAGATTTTAACTATGCCTCCAAGCATTTCCATGAACATTTCAACATTCATCTCTTTTTTTTCTTATCTGAATTTGACATGTGCATTTTTTGAATCCCATGTTGGTTTTTTTGAAGGAAAATTCTAAACAAAAAAAAAGTAAGAGGAAATTAAGAAAAGTTGTGTGAATGAGGCCAACTGTGTCTTAATACAGCCCTATTCCTGTTCCTGTGACCTTTGACCTGTATGTGCTGTACTTCTGCAGTGTAGTCTGTTGTGTACTCTCCCACAAAATGGTTACTACCGAACTAGCATGCCCAAAAATGCACACACCATAGGCCTTAGAATCGTGGTGTCGTTCCCTTCGGGAATATCTATACTTTGTTAGCATTTTTTGTTAGCTAGTTTGCTTTCGTAAGGTGACATGACCAATAATGTAAGCTAGCTAGTTTGCTTTCGTAAGGTGACATGATCAATAATGTAAGCTAGCTAGTTTGCTTTCATAAGGTGACATGATCAATAATGTAAGCTAGCTAGTTTGCTTTCGTAAGGTGACATGATCAATAATGTAAGCTAGCTAGTTTGCTTTCGTAAGGACATTATAGTTTTGGATAGATGTCCCTAGATGAGCGCATATCATTGAAGTATGAACTATCGTAACAAACAACAATGTGTGGAAAGTGGGGGCACGGTCTGTTACCACACCCAGACAGTTAGGGTGAACTTTAAATAACCTTACAGCACTATGAGCATGACCAAGCTGCTGAAAACCTTAGAGCAATATGAGCCTGACAAGGCTGCTCGTAACCTTACAGCACTATGAGCCTGACCAGGCTGCTCATAACCTAACAGCATTTTGAGCATGACCAGGCTGTTCATAACCTTACAGTCCTATGAACCTGACAAGGATGTTCATATCCTCATAGTAATATGAACCTGACAAGGCTGAACATAACCTTACAGCACTATGAGCCTGACCAGGCTGCTCATAACCTTAGGGCACTATGAGCCCGACAGGTTGCTCATAACCTCACAGGAAATTTAGGGCTTTAAAAAATGATCTGAAAACCATATATCGGCAAAGGTCTTACTCTGGGTTATGTCAGCTTTCAAAGGCTATTGCACAGTTTTGATGCTGGCACTTACTGTAATGCAACAGTTGTCTAAGTTAATGAACTGGCAGAGACTGGTCAGGCTCATAGTGCTGTAAGGTTATGAGCAGCCTGGTCAGGCTCATAGTGGTATAAGGTTATGAGCAGCCTGTTCAGGCTCATAGTGCTATAAGGTTATGAGCAGCTTGTTCAAGCTCTTAGTGCTGTAAGGTTATGAGCAGCCTGGTCAGGCTCATAGTGCTATAAGGTTATGAGCAGCCTGTTCAAGCTCATAGTGCTGTAAGGTTATGAGCAGCCTGGTCAGGCTCATAGTGCTGTAAGGTTATGAGCAGCCTGGTCAGGCTCATAGTGCAGTAAGGTTATGAGCAGCCTGGTCAGGCTCATAGTGCTGTAAGGTTATGAGCAGCCTGGTCTGGCTCATAGTGCTGTAAGGTTATGAGCAGCCTGGTCTGGCTCATAGTGCTGTAAGGTCGTGAGCAGCCTAGTCAGGCTCATAGTGCGTTTAAGTTATGAGCAGCGTGGTCTGGCTCATACTACTCTAAGGTTATAAGCATCCTGTTCAGATTCATACTGCTGTAAGGTTATGAGCAACCTTTTTAGACTCATAATGGTTTCAGGTCATGAGTTAACTGGTCATGCACCTAGTACAAAACATGTTTTAGTTACCCGGTCAAGCTCGTAGTACTGTAAGGTTATGAGCAGCCTGGTCAGGCTCATGGTGCTGTAAGGTTATGAGCAGCCTGGTCAGGCTCATAGTGCTGTAAGGTTATGAGCAGCCTGGTCAGGCTCATAGTGCAGTAAGGTTATGAGCAGCCTGGTCAGGCTCATAGTGCTGTAAGGTTATGAGCAGCCTGATCAGGCTCATAGTGCTGTAAGGTTATGAGCAGCCTGGTCAGGCTCATAGTGCTGTAAGGTTATGAGCAGCCTGGTCAGGTTCATAGTGCTCTAAGGTTATGAGCAGCCGGGTCAGGCTCATAGTGCTGTAAGGTTATGAGCAGCCTGGTCAGGCTCATAGTGCAGTAAGGTTATGAGCAGCCTGGTCAGGCTCATAGTGCTGTAAGGTTATGAGCAGCCTGATCAGGCTCATAGTGCTGTAAGGTTATGAGCAGCCTGGTCAGGCTCATAGTGCTGTAAGGTTATGAGCAGCCTGGTCAGGTTCATAGTGCTCTAAGGTTATGAGCAGCCGGGTCAGGCTCATAGTGCTGTAAGGTTATGAGCAGCCTGGTCTGGCTCATAGTGCTGTAAGGTCTTGAGCAGCCTGGTCAGGCTCATAGTGCTTTTAAGTTATGAGCAGCGTGGTCTGGCTCATACTACTCTAAGGTTATAAGCATCCTGTTCAGGTTCATACTGCTGTATGACAGTTAGGGTGAACTTTAGCCTCATAGTGCTGTAAGGTTATGAGCAGCCTGGTCTGGCTCATAGTGCTGAAAGGTTATGAGCAGCCTGGTCTGGCTCATAGTGCTGTAAGGTCGTGAGCAGCCTGGTCAGGCTCATAGTGCTGTAAGGTTATGAGCAACCTTTTTAGACTCATAATGGTTTCAGGTCATGAGTTAACTGGTCATGCACCTAGTACAAAACATGTTTTAGTTACCCGGTCAAGCTCGTAGTACTGTAAGGTTATGAGCAGCCTGGTCAGGCTCATGGTGCTGTAAGGTTATTAGCAGCCTGGTCAGGCTCAAACTGCCATAAGGTTGTGAGCAGTCTGGTCAGGCTCATAGTGCTGTAACGTTATGAGCATCCTTGTCAGGTTCATAGTACTGTAAGGTTATGAACAGCCTGGTCATGCTCAAAATGCTGTTACGTTATGAGCAGCCTGGTCAGGCTCATAGTGCTGTAAGGTTCTCAGCAGCCTTGTCAGGCTCATATTGCTCTAAGGTCTTCAGCAGCCTGGTCTGGCTCATAGTACTGTAAGGTTATAAGCATCCTATACAAGCTCATAGTGCTGTAAGGTTATGAGCAACCTGGTCAGGCTCATAGTGCTGTAAGGTTATGAGCAGCCTAATCACAATCATCATGCTGTAAGGTTATGAGCAGCTTGGTCTGGCTCATAGTGTTGTAAGGTTATGAGCAGCCTGGTCAGGCTCATAGTGCTGTAAGGTTATGAGCAGCCTGGTCTGGCTCACAGTGCTCTAAGGTTGTGAGCAGCCTGGTCAGGCTCATAGTGCTTTTAAGTTATGAGCAGCGTGGTCTGGCTCATACTACTCTAAGGTTATAAGCATCCTGTTCAGATTCATACTGCTGTAAGGTTATGAGCAACTTTTTTAGACTCATAATGGTTTCAGGTCATGAGTTAACTGGTCATGCACCTAATACAAAACATTTTTTAGTTACCCGGTCAAGCTCGTAGTACTGTAAGGTTATGAGCAGCCTGGTCAGGCTCATAGTGCAGTAAGGTTATGAACAGCTTGGTCAGGCTCATAGTGCTGTAAGGTTTTGAGCAGCCTGTTCAAGCTCTTAGTGCTGTAAGGTTATGAGCAGCCTGGTCAGGCTCATAGTGCTATAAGGTTATGAGCAGCCTGGTCAGGCTCATAGTGCTATAAGGTTATGAGCAGCCTGGTCAGGCTCATAGTGCTATAAGGTTATGAACAGCCTGTTCAAGCTCATAGTGCTGTAAGGTTATGAGCAGCCTGGTCAGGCTCATAGTGCAGTAAGGTTATGAGCAGCCTGGTCAGGCTCATAGTGCTGTAAGGTTATGAGCAGCCTGATCAGGCTCATAGTGCAGTAAGGTTATGAGCAGCCTGGTCTGGCTCATAGTGCTGTAAGGTCGTGAGCAGCCTGGTCAGGCTCATAGTGCTTTTAAGTTATGAGCAGCGTGGTCTGGCTCATACTACTCTAAGGTTATAAGCATCCTGTTTAGGTTCATACTGCTGTATGACAGTTAGGGTGAACTTTAGGCTCATAGTGCTGTAAGGTTATGAGCAGCCTGGTCTGGCTCATAGTGCTGTAAGGTCGTGAGCAGCCTGGTCAGGTTCATAGTGCTTTTAAGTTATGAGCAGCGTGGTTTGGCTCATACTACTCTAAGGTTATAAGCATCCTGTTCAGGTTCATACTGCTGTAAGGTTATGAGCAGCCTGGTCAGGCTCATAGTGCAGTAAGGTGATGAGCAGCCTGGTCAGGCTCATAGTGCTGTAAGGTTATGAGGAGCCTGGTTAGGTTCATAGTCCTGTAAGGTTATTAGCAGCCTTGTCAGGCTCATAGTGCTCTAAGGTTATGAGCAGCCTGGTCAGGCTCATAGTGCTATAAGGTTATGAGCAGCCTGGACAGGCTCATAGTGCTATAAGGTTATGAACAGCCTGTTCAAGCTCATAGTGCTGTAAGGTTATGAGCAGCCTGGTCAGGCTCATAGTGCAGTAAGGTTATGAGCAGCCTGGTCAGGCTCATAGTGCTGTAAGGTTATGAGCAGCCTGGTCAGGCTCATAGTGCAGTAAGGTTATGAGCAGCCTGGTCAGGCTCATAGTGCTGTAAGGTAATGAGGAGCCTGGTTAGGTTCATAGTCCTGTAAGGTTATTAGCAGCCTTGTCAGGCTCATAGTGCTCTAAGGTTATGAGCAGCCTGGTCAGGCTCATACTGCTGTAAGGTTATGAGCAGCCTGGTCTGGCTCATAGTGCTGTAAGGTCGTGAGCAGCCTGGTCAGGCTCATAGTGCTTTTAAGTTATGAGCAGCGTGGTCTGGCTCATACTACTCTAAAGTTATAAGCATCCTGTTCAGGTTCATACTGCTGTATGACAGTAAGGGTGAACTTTAGACTCCTAGTGCTGTAAGGTTATGAGCAGCCTGGTCAGGCTCATAGTGCTATGAGGTTATGAGCAGCCTGGTCAGGCTCATAGTGCTGTAAGGTTATGAGCAGCCTGGTCAGGCTCAGAGTGGTATAAGGTTTTGAGCAGCCTGGTCAGGCTCATAGTGCTGTAAGGTTATGAGCAGCCTGGTTAGGCTCATAGTGCTTTAAGGTTATGAACAGCCTGGTCATTCTCATAGTGCTGTGAGGTTATGAGCAGCCTGGTCAGGCTCATAGTGCTGTAAGGTTATGAGCATTCCTGGTGAGCCTCTTAGTGCTATAAGGTTATTAGCAGCCTGGTCAGGCTCACAGAACTGTAAGGTTATGAACAGCCTGGTCATGCTCAAAATGCTGTTAGGCTATGAGCATCCTGGTGAGCCTCATAGTACTGTGAGAATATGAGCAACTTGGTCATGCTCTTAGTGCTGTAAGGTTATGAGCAGCCTGTTCAAGCTCTTAGTGCTGTAACGTTATGAGCAGCCTGGTCAGGCTCATAGTGCTTTTAAGTTATGAGCAGCGTGGTCTGGCTCATACTACTCTAAAGTTATAAGCATCCTGTTCAGGTTCATACTGCTGTATGACAGTAAGGGTGAACTTTAGACTCCTAGTGCTGTAAGGTTATGAGCAGCCTTGTCAGGTTCATAGTGCTGTAAGGTTATGAGCAGCCTGGTCAGGCTCACAGTGCTGTAAGGTTATGAGCAGCCTGGTCAGGCTCATAGTGCTGTAAGGTTTTGAGCAGCCTGGTCAGGCTCATAGTGCTGTAAGGTTATGAGCAGCCTGGTTAGGCTCATAGTGCTTTAAGGTTATGAACAGCCTGGTCATTCTCATAGTGCTGTGAGGTTATGAGCAGCCTGGTCAGGCTCATAGTGCTGTAAGGTTATGAGCATTCCTGGTGAGCCTCTTAGTGCTATAAGGTTATTAGCAGCCTGGTCAGGCTCACAGAACTGTAAGGTTATGAACAGCCTGGTCATGCTCAAAATGCTGTTAGGCTATGAGCATCCTGGTGAGCCTCATAGTACTGTGAGAATATGAGCAACTTGGTCATGCTCTTAGTGCTGTAAGGTTATGAGCAGCCTGTTCAAGCTCTTAGTGCTGTAAGGTTATGAGCAGCCTGGTCAGGCTCATAGTGCTATAAGGTTATGAGCAGCTTGGTCAGGCTCATAGTGCTGTAAGGTTATGAGCAGCCTGGTTAGGCTCATAGTGCTTTAAGGTTATGAACAGCCTGCCCATTCTCATAGTGCTGTGAGGTTATGAGCAGCTTGGTCAGGCTCATAGTGCTGTAAGGTTATGAGCAGCCTGGTCAGGCTCATAGTGCAGTAAGGTTATGAACAGCTTGGTCAGGCTCTTAGTGCTGTAAGGTTATGAGCAGCCTGGTCAGGCTCATAGTGCTGTCAGGTTATGAGCAGCCTGGTTAGGCTCATAGTGCTTTAAGGTTATGAACAGCCTGCCCATTCTCATAGTGCTGTGAGGTTATGAGCAGCTTGGTCAGGCTCATAATGCTGTAAGGTTATGAGCAGCCTGGTCAGGCTCATAGTGCAGTAAGGTTATGAACAGCTTGGTCAGGCTCTTAGTGCTGTAAGGTTATGAGCAGCCACGTCAAGCTCATAGTGCTTAAATGTTGAGAGCAACCTGGTCAGGCTCATAGTGCTATAAGGTTATGAGCAGCCTGGTCAGGCTCATAGTGCTATAAGGTTATGAGCAGCCTGGTCAGGCTCATAGTGCTGTAAGGTTATGAGCAGCGTGGTCAGGCTCAGAGTGGTATAAGGTTATGAGCAGCCTGTTCAAGCTCTTAGTGCTGTAAGGTTATGAGCAGCCTGGTCAGGCTCATAGTGCCGTAAGGTTATGAGCAGCCTGGTCAGGCTCATAGTGCTTTTAAGTTATGAGCAGCCTGGTCTGGCTCATAGTGCTGTAAGGTCGTGAGCAGCCTGGTCAGGCTCATAGTGCTTTTAAGTTATGAGCAGCGTGGTCTGGCTCATACTACTCTAAGGTTATAAGCATCCTGTTCAGATTCATACTGCTGTTAGGTTATGAGCAACCTTTTTATAATAATGGTTTCAGGTCATGAGTTAACTGGTCATGCATCTAATACAAAACATTTTTTAGTTACCCGGTCAAGCTCGTAGTACTGTAAGGTTATGAGCAGCCTGGTCAGGCTCATGGTGCTGTACTGTTATTAGCAGCCTAATCTCACTCATCATACTGTAAGGTTATGAGCAGCTTGGTCAGGCTCATAGTGCTGTAAGGTTATGAGCAGCCTGGTCAGGCTCATAGTGCTGTAAGGTTATGAGCAGCCTAATCACACTCATCATACTGTAAGGTTATGAGCAGCTTGGTCTGGCTCATAGTGCTGTAAGGTTATGAGCAGCCTGGTCAGGCTCATAGTGCTGTAAAGTTATGAGCAGCCTGGTCAGGCTCATAGTGCTGTAAGGTTATGAGCAGCCTGGTCAGGCTCATAGTGCTCTAAGGTTATAAGCATCCTGTTCAGATTCATACTGCTGTAAGGTTATGAGCAGCCTGGTCAGGCTCATAGTGCTGTCAGGTTATGAGCAGCCTGGTTAGGCTCATAGTGCTTTAAGGTTATGAACAGCCTGCCCATTCTCATAGTGCTGTGAGGTTATGAGCAGCTTGGTCAGGCTCATAGTGCTGTAAGGTTATGAGCAGCCTGGTCAGGCTCACAGTGCTGTAAGGTTATGAGCAGCCTAATCACACTCATCATACTTTAAGGTTATGAGCAGCTTGGTCTGGCTCATAGTGCTGTATGGTTATGAGCAGCCTGGTGAGGCTCATAGTGCTGTAAGGTTATGAGCAGCCTGGTCAGGCTCATAGTGCTGTAAGGTTATGAGCAGCCTGGTCAGGCTCATAGTGCAGTAAGGTTATGAGCAGCCTGGTCAGGCTCACAGACCTGTAAGGTTATGAACAGCCTGGTCATGCTCAAAATGCTGTTAGGCTATGAGCATCCTGGTGAGCCTCATAGTACTGTGAGAATATGAGCAACTTGGTCATGCTCTTAGTGCTGTAAGGTTATGAGCAGCTTGGTCAGGCTCATAGTGCTGTAAGGTTATGAGCAGCGTAATCACACTGATCATACTGTATGCTTATGAGCAGCCTGGTCTGGCTCATAATGCTGTAAGGTTATGTGCAGCCTTGTCCGTTTCATAGTACTGTAAGAATATTCGCTGCTTGGTCATGCTCATAGTGCTCTTAGGTTATGAGCAGCCTGGTCATGCTCATAGTGCTGTAAGGTTATGAGCAGCCTGGTCATGCTCATAGTGCCGTAAGTTTAGGAGCAGCCTGGTCAGGCTCATAGTGCTTTTAAGTTATGAGCAGTGTGGTCATGCTCATAGTCCTATAAGGTTATGAGCATCCTGTTCAGGTTCGTAGTGCTGTAAGGTTATGAGCATTCTGTTCAGGCTCATAGTGCTGTAAGGTTATGAGCAGCCTGGTCAGGCTCATCCTGAGTTAACTGGTCATGCACCTAGTACAATACATTTTTTAGTTACCCTGTCAAGCTCATTGTACTGTAAGCTTATGAGCACCCTAGTCAGGCTCATAGTGGTATAAGGTACAACGATTTACCTATGGTTCACACCAGAGGGACGAGCCACTGCAGTTGGATACTTTAGAAGCAATGGAGTTACTTCTGAATAAAAAGTTCAGTCCTGGTCTGGGCCTTTGTAATCTTCCTTTTAAAAAGTAACACAGAATAATCCAAAAGGGTTCCTACACTTTTGCACAGGTCCCTTTTCCTTTTTTCATTTATAAACAGTAAAAAATGCAAATAAAAAGCAATCTTGCTTCAAAATTTGCAGAAAGGTCTCATGTTTCACTCGATCACATACAGATTAATTGTAACAGACATTTAAACCAGCGGTTCCAAAATTCTTGCACTTCTCTTTTGTCTCCATAATATAGTCAGGTTATAAGTAACTTATCACAAGCCAACCTCAGACATCATCTGATAAGGCGTTTGGAACTATCCTCTCTCTCTCTATCGTTGCATAAAAGGCTAAACAGGGCTCTGTAAAAACAGGCTGGCACAACCATTCTGCTCTTCCCGCTTTAACGAGACCAGAACTGCCAGTACTGCCAGCTCACATAAGAATGTAATAAGAACATAACATCAGAGTACTCATGGGAAATGGACCAGAGTAGTGAAGCTAGCAATAACATAGTCCTCTTTTATAACATCCTAGTGCTGAATGGTAAGTATCCCATTAGCCCACTTCAGCTGAAAGTGGGCCCCTGAGCTGTTTTTACCCTCTGGGGTCAACCCACAACTTCCTTGCTAAACTCTGATAAGACAGAGATAATGGTAGTCCCTCAGATGCAAATTATCTGCCTTTTTGCCTACCATTGATGGAATTTCCATCACATCAAGTGCTGTCAAAGATCTTGGTGTTACTTTTCATCCAGATCTTGCATTTGATACAGATATTAAAAACATATCCAGGGTTGCTTTTTACTACTTGAGGAATATTTCTGAAAATACTGTCATTACATGATGCAGGAAATCTCTGGGGGTGGGGAACAGAGGAACCAATAGCAGACTCAGGGGTTATCAGAAAATGGCAGGTTTAATTAAGGCGGAGCGTTATCAAATAAGACAAAGTTCAAAAACCAGGAGGCCAGTCAAAACAGGGCAGAGGTCCAGAGATCACAATGCAAGAGAAGAGTTCAGAGAAGAACTAGGCAGGAGTCAAAAGCCTGAAAAATCCAAAACTGCGAGAAAGAAGAAACAGACAGTATGCCACAAGGGCAAAGGTATGGGGATGAGAAGGCTAGAACAAGGGCGAAGGAATACAAGGGCTTGGAACTCGGAAACAGGAAGAGATGAACAAGCACAGGGGAATGAGACAACCTAGGCAGGGCATGGGAGTGAGGGCGGACTAACAAATAAACATCAGGTGAGGCATATGAAAGGGCAATCATACAATGACGAGGGAGGAACGAAAATGCGGACTGGATTCATGTAGACACACATGTAATACTAGGGAGTAGACAATTGCACAGAGTTAAGCAATGTAGAGACAGTGGAGAACAGGTGCGAACACTTCGCTGAATTAAGTCAGGCAATTAGAGATAGAACAGGGAGGCAGAGTTATAGAGCAGTCTAGAAATAGAGAGTTAGTATGTTAGTTATTTGATTAAACTATAAATACACAAAACTAGTGAATGTTAGTTAGTTAGTTAGATGAACTAGCAGGAAGTAAGAAAAGCAAGACTGAGAAGGAATCGTGGGAAACCAGAAAATTCAGGAAACACCTGAATCGTGAATCATGCAGACAGGGTAGTGACTCGGGCTCAGAACTACATAAAGACACAGACATCACAGGGAAGTACAATGACTAATGAATGTAAACTGAAAACCAGACATGAATATGAGTTAGGAATTAAACAAACAGACAGAATCCAGGTTCATGACAACCCAGTCCATGTTTTTGTTCCCTCAAGATTTGATTACTGCAATGCTCTTTTGTCTGGAAGTGCAAATTCCTCTCTGAAAGGGCTCCAGCTAATTCAAAATGCAGCAGCTCGTACTTTCACAAGGAGATTTGAGCACATCAGCCCAGTGTTAGCTTTACTTCACTGGTTGCCTGTTAAATTCCAAATAGATTATAAGATACTACTTCGGACTTTTAAAGCCTTACATGGACTTGCCCCTCTGTACTTAAAAGATTTACTTCTTCCTTATACTCCCTCAGGAATCCTCCATTTGCAGGGTGCAGGCCTCCTTGTTATTCTTAGAATAACTAAAAGTACCATAGGTGGCAGAGCCTTTTCCTATCGTGCTCCTTTCCTGTGGAGCAAATTGCCTGCTCGTGTTCGGGGTGCAGACACTCTCACCTTATTTAAAGCAAGGCTTAAAAATCTCAAGCCTGCCCTCAGGGCTGTGTTGGCCACTGCCTCTGTTTCTCTTAGCTATGCTGCTATAGCCTTATTCTTCTGGGGTTTCTCCTTATAGCACACAGACACCTCTCTCTCCTGCTGTGATTGACCAATTACCATCTGAACCCCCTAACAATCTTACTTTCCTCTTCTCCCTGCTCTGGGCACCTGCCTGGAACACGAGTCCAACTTTTCCTGAGCACACCCTCCTGGCCCGGAGCTCCAGCCCAAGACCAGCTGTTCACCCCCCCTGCCACTGCTGATTCAGCAGCAGCACCAAGCCTGTCTCCTCGCCTGAGAGTGCCACCCATTGCAGTTCCTGACGTCTCTACATGAGTGGAAAGATTTATTGAATTAATTGATTGGACGGACTTCAGCAGCAGAAGATGTTCAAAAAAATGTCTAATAAATACCTAATAAAGTGGACACTGAGTGCATAAGCAATAACTTGACAAATGGTATCTGTTTAGCAAGCTGGATTCAATGTTTATAGGCTATGAAGAAATCCTGCCTCATTTGACACTATGACAGCTGGTATGCAAGGACCAATGGCTTCAACTCACTGGAAAATCCAAAAACAAAAAGTCAACCAGTTAGTTGACCCCAACCCCAGAAATCCTATGATACTGGCAAATCATGCGAAATCACACAACTATTCCCCCGAACAATCTGCCCCTCCATTATCTCTACCCAAGACACCAGCCGCCTCCAGTAAGGATCTCCAGGGACGGAGAGAGAGAACAGATGAGCTGGAGCAGGAATAATGAAATAGGGATGAGACAGATTTGATAATACCCAGAGATACTCTGATAATGAGGAGATATGTCAACAGAAGCAGACACAGCAGGCGACAGCGTAATGTCATTGGGTAATGCTGGCTTGGCATTTTGCAGCATCTGCAGCACTTTGTGGCTCAGGTCCTAACTCAGATAAAATGAGATGATGTGTGTTGTCCTTTAAGGTTGTAAAAGTATTTCAGTGTCAAAAGCGGAAAATCATGCTAAAACCACTTTTATATTAGTTTGAAACACCTAATTTCTTATATATATATAGAGGTAAATAACATTTACACATTTTTTTGGTCATATGAAGTATAAAGAAGGAAAATGTGAATAAATTAATATAATTGTTTTAAGTGAATTGTGAAGTTCCTAATTTACTACATTTTGGGCAGTAACAGGATGAGCACTTCCTCAGCAAAACTATTCACAATTCACAGTGCCGCAATGAATGGGAGATTTGCTAATTGTTACCACCATTCATTTCTATAAGGGTTAGGTCTAACACTAGCACCTGACTTGTCTCTGCTACAACTGTCTCTGTATCAAACAATTATGCACCTCTCTGGAACCAGGAAATAGCCAGGCCCATGCCAACCACATCTGGACCCTCTATTCTGGACACCACACTGCAGTGAACAGAACAGTCTGTCCTCCCACTTCCTGTCTATAACAGTCTGTCCTCCGACTTCCTGTCTATAACTTCCTTCCATTTCTGCAGATAACTGAGAATATTTAACAAAACATGTAACTATGAAAAATTTACAATCACATTAAAGAAGAGCTCTATTGTGACAGCAAACAAAAATATATATTTGTTTTACTGATTAATTAATTAATATGCCCCTCATTCAGCAGCTACCAGTGGGTGTGTAATAGTATTTCTTCCTAAAAAAATATTTCCAATTGTTGCAATTCAAACTTAAGACATTATTCTGTTATTCAGAGTGATTCCTGAATAGGATTTGGTATGATGAAATTACATCATCAGTTAATTTTCATATTTTATTCATATTCTATAAAATAAATGATTACACATGAACAATCTTCAAGTGCGTTTATATACACACTGTAGCTATTCTCTAGTATCTCGAGTATCCTGAGAAGTCTAAGATAAGTGTTTTTTGTTTTGTTTTGTTTGTGTCATTGTATTGTTGTTCCTTGATTTCTTTAACAGAATAAAAAAGTCACCTAATTTTCGTCCACTTCTCCAGGAAGAGAAAGTGCTTACTCGATATCGATGCCCCTTTCATACCACCACCCCTTTTCTGCAAACTCCACTCTTTTCCTGTCCATCTGTTCTTTTATGTTTTTCAGCGCAGATAACGTGCTATCTGCACAATTATCCGCTGAGAGAGGGGGGATCGATATCGCTGATATAAAGGTCAGAGAACGGCACGATGATATCCCTGCATTAGCATAACACGGCTTTAGAGGGGGCGGGCTGTCATCGGGGTGTCGGGTGAGAGAAATAAGGGATGGGGGAGACCCTGCTGTAAAATCCAGCTATGCCAGCTTGACCAACATGAAAACTGAGCTGGTCATAAGCTGGTCTAGCCTGGTATGAGCTGGTCATAAAGCTGGTCTAGCTGGGTTTGAGCTGGTCTACCAGCATGGCCAAGCTGATCACAAAGCTGGTCTAGCTGGGTATGAGCTGGTCAACCAGCATGGCCAAGCTGATCACAAAGCTGGTCTAGCTGGGTATGAGCTGGTCAACCAGCTAGTGCTGGTATGCTTGTCTGAGCCAGTTAACGGCTATTTCAAAACCTAGCTTGAGCTGTTTTTTCAGCAGGAGAGACAAGGATGGGAAAGAGAGAGGGAACATCTCTGACTGGGGCCACCAGCAGCAGCTACACCCCTCTCCCCTCCCCTTCTCCTCTCCTCCTCCTCCCCCTCTGCGTTTCAGTCTGAAGCGGCAGTGTGTAACCGGCCCATCTGCCGCGGACGCCAAAACAACGTCACGCAGACGAAGGGAAGACACGCCAGGTGGTTTGAGATGGCGAGTCGACGGGCAGGGAGGCATGGAGCACGACAAGCAGGCCTCCGGAGACGCAGCGGAGAGAGGGATTAGGGTGCGAGTGACAGGGGACGACAGGGAGGGGGGACCCGTAGCACACCCACCAGCCACCGCTGACAGAGGATGGACAGATAGAAGAAGAGAGAGGGGGAAGTGAGACAGGGAGAGAGAAGGAAACAGAGGGAGGGAGGACAGAAGAAAAGAGGAGGGAAGAGATATAGTAGAGAGAGCGGATGATAGCCAGAGAGAGGGGAGAGAGAAGGAGAGAGTCAGGCTGGCTTTGGTGATTCATTTTCAGTGCAACCATTCCTCTTTTCCTTGGAGAACTCCAGAGAGTACCGGTTAGAATAGATGGATTCTCTGTACGTGCGTTCACACACACACACAAGCACACACACACACAAATAATCATAACCTCTTGTGAACAAATACACAAGGTTATGATCCTTATACAGTAAATTAAAGGCAAGAATAAACACTTAAAATAAAGGCCTTATAAGTACATTAAATTGAGCTTGGTAACGTTGTTTGCGTTGAAAATAGCAAAATTTGAGACTGAATATCTCAATCATTTCAAAACCAATCTCATCGCCATTTTGTAGGTCTGTTCATTTTAGCAGATCTACATTGCACCACATTGCATACACCTAAAACATCACATTGCAGTTACATTACAAAACACATTGGGGTTTTTTTCTTAGCTCAGTCCAGCCAACAGATTTCAGGCTTGGTAGAAATATAAGTTTGTTTTGCGAATTATTCAATACAGACATATTTATGGAACAAATGATCCCACCTGGTTATAAAGCTACGACTGTTTTCTGACTAATGTTGAAGTTTATTTCATAATCCATTCAGCCATTTTTTTGCCGGGACTATACCTAAACAAATGCTGTCTTGAACTACTTCTTATTGATTGCAAATGCATTTCTAGGAAATTTCAATACCAAACTAATGTAAAACATGACACACGTCTTGTATGGGGTTTCCTACCCTGTCCAACAAGGTATAATGTGTCATATTCAGGTGACGGACAGTTTAGGAATATCACTGCGTTTGCATAGCAGAATACAAATGTGCGTAATTACAGTACTTGGACTTGCTATAGATGTAAACCTGTAATTGTACTGGCTAAACTATTGTACTAAAGTTTCATTTTAAAGGTGATGCACATTTGTTAGAAAGCGTTAGGTTGAGTAATCCTTTTTGGGGAGCTTTTTTTAACTTTGGGCATGCTTTATAAAAACATACTCTCATATATGTGAATAAAACACACATGCAGGTGAATTTTTCTTACATTTTGTATCAATTCTGTTTTAATGAAAATTTCTGATAATTCATGTGTCTGGACAAAAAGATATGCAGATGTTTTGCATTTGGAGAGATTTGGGGACACTTGAGGACATCTGAGTGCAGTTTTGGGAAAACCCATGTGGAATTTGAATGCCTGTCAAAATCTTTATCACATTTTGTATACAATTTGTCATCAAGTTTGTGCACAAAAATGAAGTAGTTCTGGGTTGGTCCTAGATTTAGAAATTCAGAAATTCAATATTAAACTATAAAAACATAAGTTAATTGTTACCCTCTGCGCACACCGTAGTCTGCCTGTCAGTTAATTCATTCCCTGTCATTAGTGTCACCTGTGTTTCACGTCATGATTGTTTCCCCAAATCTGATTGCCATTTCCCTCTTGTTACCATTCTACAAAAACCCCTTTGCTTGTCTAGTTTGATGCCAGATCTGGCAACAAACTACACAATCAAAGGGGTTTTTAATAGAATGTTACCAAGAGGGAAATGGCAATCAGATTTGGAGAAACAATTGAACAATTGAAGTGAAACAGGTTATATTCTTATATTCTGATTGATGCCCGTTACGACCTGTTTTGTTTTCGACTTCCGCCTTTAGCTTTTCCTGTCTGTCTAGTTTTGAACCGCTATTTATTGTTTTTTTTTTTGTTACTCGACTTCTGTCTTTGGATTCTGTTTTTGTCTGCTCTGCCTGTTCGTTATTGACCCTTCGCCTGTGACTACAACTTCACTTTGGATTATCCCTGCTGATTCCGTTTGCTGGCTATTGAACCCCGCCTGTCTGACCTGCCAAACTTACAATAAAAACTGAACTGGCCAGTGTGGACCCAGCAGACCCAACCCTGACCCTATACAGCTACAAGAACAAGGCATCAGAGTTCACAAGAGCGGACTCCGCGTCCTGAACCAAGATGTGGCTACCCTCATCCATCAGGTGGATACCTTGGTTAGCACCCTGACCAGCACCCAGGTCCCGCAGCCTCTACCAGTTCCTGCTCCTGAACCGGCCAGATCCCACCCAGAATCTCATGTGCCACCTCCAGAGCGCTATGGTGGCGAACCTCGCGACTGCGCCTCCTTCCTGTCACAGTGTTCGCTGATCTTTGAACTCCAGCAGGCTACCTTTACCACCAAACGCTCCAAGGTGGCATATGTCATCACTCTCCTGTCCAGTCGAGCCTGTGAGTGGGTAACCGCTTTTTGGGACTTCACCCTCTTCTCTTCCGCCATTAAGAAGGTGTTCGTCCGAGCCAGTTCTGGTCCTGCCACCTATTCCACATCTGCCAGGGTTCACGTTCTGTTTCCAACTATTCCATTGAGCTCCGGACCCTGGTGGAATCAGCAGGCTCGGGTGACACTGAGATCCACAGGGCTTTTGAGAATGGTCTTTCTGAGCCAATCCTCAATCAGCTGACCACCTGCAAGCTGCCAGCCACCCTCAACGCCCTCATAGACTTGGCCATCTGAGTGGACACTCGGCTGAGGGACCGATGAGCTACCAGGTGGATCCGGGAACCTGACCATCTCCAGCTTCCTCCAGCTCCTCGTGCCAGATAGCAAATCCCCAGAGACCCACCTGTACCTGAACCGGAACCCATGCAGGTGGGACACACTCATCTCTCAGCACTGAAGAAGGAGAGGCGGGTGCTGGAGCAGTCTGTTTTTTAATGGACAGACTGTACCTGTCAGTTAAAAGACAACGGCCGTCAGTGAAGGAGGGGGTCCTGACGGGCCTCACAATGGATCAATCCCCCTCAACCTCAAGATCCACCATCACAGCCTACATCTCCTGGGAGGGGGCTCGCCACCAAGTGAGAGTTCTGATCGACTCTGGAGCCGACGCCAACCCGATCTGCTCTACGCTGGGGGTTCCCACACCCCACATCCACACTCTCCCAAGCCCTCCACACCCCACATCCACACCCCACATCCACACCCCACATCCACACTCTCCCAAGCCCTCCACACCCCACATCCACACCCCACATCCACACTCTCCCAAGCCCTCCACACCAGCACACCCAGTGGTGCACCCTTGGCTGTAGTCGACACCATCACATCTTCAGTTTGGCAATCACTTGGAAGAGATCGCCTTCTACATAATGAAGACTCCTGTCATTCCTGTGGTTTTAGGCAGACCCTGGCTTTTCTAGCACAACCCCCAAGTGGACTGGGTCCAGGGAACCCGACGGCCACCAGTCCTGTCTCCAGTCTTCCTTCAGCCAGCCTGATCTCTGTGCTGCGGCCCTGCATCGACTGCCGTGGGCTCACCATCAAGAGTCGCTACCCCATCCCACTCATCTCAACGGCCTTCTCCTCCCTGCAAAAGTGTCAGTACTTCACCAAGCTTGATCTCTGCAATGCCTACCACCTGATCAATGAGTGGAATACCCCAAGTGGCCACTATGAGTACCTTGTGATGCCTTTCAGGCTCACCAATGCTCCAGCCGTCTTCCAAAACCTAATCAACGATGTCCTTCGGGACATGATCTCCAAGTTTGTGTTCGTTCACCTGGACGACATCCTCATCTCCTCTGCTACCCTGGAGGAACACGTCACCCACATCTGTCAGGTGCTTAGTCGCCTCCTGTCTGAGAACCTGTCTGTTTGGCAAAGCCGAGAAGAGTTTCACAAATCCTCCATCCAGTTCCTCAGCATTGTCGTCTCCACAGGGCAGATCAAGATGGACCTGGAAAAAATATCTGCGGTAGCAAATTGGCCTCCTCCCACCAACCGCAAGGAGCTACAACGCTTCCTTGTGTTTCTACCAAAGGTTTATCAGGAACTACAGTTCTGTTGCTGCTCCCCTGTCTGACAACTCTGCCTTCATGGAGTGGAAGAAGTGCTTCTCGTCCGCCCCTGTCCTGACCATGCCTGAGAAGCAGCTCACCCTACTCCCCTGCTGCCTGGGATATCAGCCACCAATGTTCCCAGAGGAGGAGAAGGACGTGGAAGTACCTGCGGCCCGAGCTGCTCTTTTAAAGAACGTTTCAGAAATTAAAAAGTAATTTTTTACCACTGCCGCCGCCCTGCCCCCTGTTACACTGTCGGCCAAAAGGTCCTCCAAGGACATTCCCCTCCGCTCCACCTGCCCCAAGCTTACCCCCAGATACATTTGCCCATTCACCCATATTCTCACCCCACCTGCACTTTGCCTCCCACCTCCCCTACGCCACATCAATCCAGTGTTTCAAGTGGAAAGGGTTAATTGAACCTCCTGGAGTAGAAACTAAGGAAATTAAAACTATGCCTTTAAATGTTTGCATTTGCTGAAAGTCTCAAAAGACAGGAAATTAAATTGATCAGCCATAACATCAGCCTGTTCCCCATCAAGCACAGATCTTTGACAACATTTTATATTCATAACATTTATAACAAATTTATGTTCAGTTTGTGCAGAACAAGAACATTTCTACCCAATTCTTTGCATTAACATGGCAGCATATCATTATTTTGATAAATTCAACAGATACAAAATGAATTGTCGATATTACATGCAACATTATAACATTTATTCTTATAGTGAGAATAATACAGATTTGTGGCTGACACTATCATTCTGTGAATGGGAATGCACAGTAGTTGGCCATGACTTTGTTTAATTGGTCAATCACTTTTGGACAAATATTAATAATTATGCATAGGCCCATATACTGTATGTAAATATTGTAGGCTATCTGCTTCTACACTTTTATCCAGAATGACATACAGTAGGCCTATATGAATGAGATCATAGCAATATACACTTTAATGCAGGATCTATCAATCACACCAGTTTGAAACTTTATGGCCAAGCTATGTTGAAAGAGTGATATGTGGTCCCAAATAGGACACATGAATGGAAATAAAGCATGCTTTATAAAAGTGCATAATAATACATTGCATTTAACTTTAATATGCAAAATTGCCAATACACTTTATGTTGCACTACTGTAAGAGGTTTGAATCTTAAACAATCTGCTCAGTGGTGACCACATGTTGTGTGACATACAGTAGACATTATACAGGGCTTTTGAGTCTTTCAGAAAATACTAACATTTCATTTTAACTATTTCTTTAACTAGGAAGCTAAAGAAAGCCCTTCGGATTTCCCATATATTTTACAAGGGTCACTTGTCATGAACACACAATAACATAATTTGAAACATAAAGACCAATAAAACAAGTCACAGTTCTACACAGCAGTTACTGTACACAATATTAATTGGCAGGCCTGCTAAGTGCGAAAGCCACCACTCCTCATCATATAACAGACATAATAGGTCTTAAATGTCTACACATATTTCAATGAAATATAATATATGACACTACAAGATATTGTAACCAATCCCAAACTTTCACTCAAGCCTGAATAGATATGAGAGGCCTGTCTAAAAATACATTCCACCAAATTTGTCATAATTGCTATTGCCATATTGACATGTAACTGATATCAAACCAAATATAAGCATAAGGTAGCCTAAAGGCATCAGAGGCACTACAATATAGCATAATTATACCATGCTTATACCATACTGGAGCCACTGAGTGGATTCTTTTTATCCCAACACAACAGCAGACGGACTGTATACTATGCAGGCTCGGGTACCGGAGCTGTGGACTGGCTTAGAGATGGAAGAGTGATGGTTTGGGGTACCGGAGCTGTGGACTGGCTTAGAGATGGAAGAGTGATGGTTTGGGGTACCGGAGCTGTGGACTGGCTTAGAGATGGAAGAGTGATGGTTTGGGGTACCGGAGCTGTGGACTGGCTTAGAGATGGAAGAGTGAGAGCTTCGGTCACTCAAGTTCACAGCGATAATAGAGATCACCTCTCAGCTGCACGGTACCATGGAGAAAATGTTCTCACTCCTGAACCACACCTCGTGTTTGTGCGTGATAACACACGGCCGCATGTCAGGCACGTCTCAGGGAGAGGCAGCACACATGCGAGGAACATCAACTCCAATCACCTGACATAACCCTGGTCACCTGACACAACACCAATCACCTGACACAACCCTGGTCACCTGACACAACACCAATCACCTGACACAACCCTGGTCACCTGACACAACACCAATCACCTGACACAACCCTGGTCACCTGATTATTATTAGTAGTCGTAGTAGTAGTAGTATTAACACTCCTGCTACTTTTATTTGCATTTTATCTGTATGTTATTTATCTTAAAAAGGTATATTTTGGTGTGTTTTATTTTATCTTGATGTTATGCTTGTTTCTGTAAAGCGCTTTGTAATTTCTGTTTGGAAAAGCGCTTTATAAGTAAGGATCTATCTATCTCAGTGTGTACAAAAATAATTAATATTAGAAAAATGTACAAAGAATTTACCTATTTAAGCCTTAGAACTTCCAAAATTCAGTACTGAATTCTGTACTGAACTCACTGTGACTTGCTCTGCACTGAATCCAGCTCTGATCTCAAAATAACTCTTGCTGTGCCAAGTTCAGCTCTAAACTCACAGTAACTATGTAACAGATTCAGGTCTTAACTCAAAGCAGCTCTCTGTACTGAATTTAGCACTGGACTCACTGTGACTCTCTGTATCAAATTATGTACTTAACTCTCGTAAACTCTCTCTGGACTGAATTCAATACTGAACTCACTCTGACTCCCTCTATACCAAATTCAGCTCTGATCTCAGTGTAACTTCCTCTGTACTTGATTCAGCCTAAACTCACAGTAACTGACTGTATTGAATTCAGTACTGAACTCAAGGTAACTCTCTCTATACTGAATTCAGCTCCAAACTCAGAGTAACCCTCTATGTACCAAATTCTGTACTCAACTCACAGTAACTGTATCTGTACTGAATTCAGTACTGAACTCACAATGACTCCCTTCATACTGAATTCAGCTCAGAACTCACAGTTACGCTCCCTGTACTGAATTCAGTACTGAACTGACAGTAACTCTGTACTGAATTCAGTACTGAATTCACAGTAAGTTTGCACTCAATTATGCACTGAACTCAGTCGCTCTGTACCAAATTCACCTCTGATCTCTGTGTATCTCTCTATGTTCTGTATTCAGCCCAAATGCACAGTACTGAATTAAGTATAGAACTCCCAGTAACTGTCTCTGTACTGAATTATTGTCCAAACTCATAGTTACTTTCTCGGTACAAAAATGTTGGACTCTCTGGACTGAATTCAGTACTGAACTCTCAGTAACTCTCTCTCTGGACTGAATTCAATACTGAACTCTCAGTAACTCTCTCTCTGGACTGAATTCAGTACTGCACTCTCAGTAACTCTCTCTGGACTGAACTCTCAGTAACTCTCTCAGTGCTGAACTCTCAGTAACTCTCTCAGTGCTGAACTCTCAGTAACTCTCTTTCTGGACTGAATTCAGTGCTGAACTCTAAGTAACTCTCTCTGTGCTGAACTCTCAGTAACTCTCTCAGTACTGACCAGCTCACACAGAGGCCACTGTATTGCACACCTGTGTTGTGCAGCTGTACTGCACACCTGTGTTGTGCAGCTGGAAAAATGAGGGGATTAAATGTGGAGAGAAGAGTCTGACAATGGACACCATCTATCGAGGAGCACACACCCTCAAGCCACACATTATGAAGCAAGAAGCAATCACCATTTTCTCTCTCTCCCTTTCTCTCCTTCTCTCTGTCTCATTATGCTTTCGGGGCCCTGCACTTATTTTCAGAGGAGAAGCACCGTGGATCACCGTGGCAGTGTATGTGCTGTGTGCTGATAGGTGGCTGATTGGTAAGTACTGATGTTATCTGTCTGAAGAGGGGATGGGTAGGGGTGGCGGACAGACTGATGGAATGGTGTGATGATGTCAGAGCTTAGTGTCTGGAACTCCCCCCCCCCCCCCCAGGAGCATCACTCAATCTCCCTTTCACATAACCAGCCATGACATACACTCAAACACACACACACACGCACACACACACACACACACACACACACACACACAAACCTTGCCTAAGGGGCGACCCGCATTTTGAAACAATTACCCCTTTAATTGACAGTTAATTAATCTAAAGTCAATTTACCCTTGGCAGGGTAACCTTCAGACTTAAGGTAGTGGCAGGCAAGTGTGTGTGTGTGTGTGTGTGTGTGTGTGTGTATATGCATCTGTGTGATTGCATGTGTGTATGTGTGCTTGCGTGTGTGTGTGTGTGTGTGCATCTGTGTGATTGTATGTGTGTTTGTGTGTATGTGTTTCCTTATTTGTGTGTGTGTATGTCTGTGTGCTTGCGTGTGTGTGTGTGTGTGTTTGTTTGTTTGTGTGTGTGTGTGGTTTGTTTGTGTGTGTGGGTGTACGTATGTGTGCATCTGTTTGTTTGTGTGTGTGTATGTCTGTGTGCTTGCATGTGCGTGTGTGTTTGTTTGTGTGTGTGGGTGTACTTATGTGTGCGTCTGTTTGTTTGTGTGTGTGTATGTCTGTGTGCTTGCATGTGCGTGTGTGTTTGTTTGTGTGTGTGGGTGTACGTATGTGTGCATCTGTTTGTTTGTGTGTGTGTATGTCTGTGTGCTTGCATGTGCGTGTGTGTTTGTTTGTGTGTGTGGGTGTACTTATGTGTGCGTCTGTTTGTTTGTGTGTGTGTATGTCTGTGTGCTTGCATGTGCGTGTGTGTTTGTTTGTGTGTGTGGGTGTACGTATGTGTGCGTCTGTTTGTTTGTGTGTGTGTATGTCTGTGTGCTTGCATGTGCGTGTGTGTTTGTTTGTGTGTGTGGGTGTACTTATGTGTGCGTCTGTTTGTTTGTGTGTGTGTATGTCTGTGTGCTTGCATGTGCGTGTGTGTTTGTTTGTGTGTGTGGGTGTACGTATGTGTGCGTCTGTTTGTTTGTGTGTGTGTATGTCTGTGTGCTTGCATGTGCGTGTGTGTTTGTTTGTGTGTGTGTATGTCTGTGTGCTTGCATGTGCGTGTGTGTTTGTTTGTGTGTGTGGGTGTACTTATGTGTGCGTCTGTTTGTTTGTGTGTGTGTATGTCTGTGTGCTTGCATGTGCGTGTGTGTTTGTTTGTGTGTGTGGGTGTACTTATGTGTGCGTCTGTTTGTTTGGCTGAAGGTAGGCTGGGTGTCATCTTCGGTCAGAGCTCAGTGGTCAGAGGTGGAGACCATGGGGCTGGGGCTGGGCTGGGCTGGGCTGGGCAGGCTCACCCGGCCCTCTCTGTATTAAGGTCCTCCGATAACTGTGTTGAGCTGAGATGATCTTTCCGCCGCTCCTGTACGGTGGAAACACTCGCGCTGTCTCACTCCCTTCCTCCCTCCCGCGCGTCATCATTTCACCTCACACGCGCCTCAGCTCCAACATGAGGCAGCTGTGCGATTTGCACACTTGTCAAAATCATGCTGCAATTATGTAACAAGGAGAAATTCAGGCGCAAAATGGAGGAGCTGTGTCAGTCCAGGGCTCCTGGCAGCACCAGTATTCAGCGCGTCCGCTCGGCACTGCTCTCACTCACTCACTGATGTTTAATGCATGAGGTTCTGCTGCTCTGACCCTCAGCCTGAAAGAGGCACAGTGAAGCAGGCACACATACACAAACGCTCACGCATGCCATGCACGCATGTACAAACACACACACGCAACCACGCACACACAAAAGCAAACACACAACCACACAGAGACACATTCACACATGCACATGCACAAACACACACACAGGGTCAGTACACTTCATATTAGTGCAGTAAGCTCCATATATGGTTGCACAAATTAATTACTCCTCTTCCTACAGTATTTTCACAATAATAAGAGTATCAGTAGTCAAGTTGTGGTCGTAGTACAAGCAGTAGTAGCAGTAGTAGTCATAGTAGCAGTCAGAGTAGTAGTATTAGTAATAATAAATACAGTATGAAGATATTTCCAGATCACGTACGTAACGTGTACGTAAACAGAGATAAATATGATGGTTAGCAATGGTTCCACAAATTGACTTTTTGTAAGTAGGCCTACTATTAGTAGCAAGGTGAATAATAATAATGATAATAGTAGCAATAAATTGTAATTGCAAGAATGATATACTAAATAATGATGATATATCAAAATTAACAATGATATATCAAAACCGATACCATCTATAAGATGCGGCCCTGTGATCCAAAACAGATGATGACACCTCACTGCCAAAATATGACACCTATCTTCCAGAAGACACCACCACCCCCTGCCCCCCTTAAAAAATCATTTTTATGGCGTAACGTGCTGGGTTAATTTGTTTCCTGTTTGTGTTGCCTTGACAAGACAAAGCTCCCCCTTCACGCCTAGCTGAGTCCTGCTGATTAAAGACATGACAACCAAAGCCATCTGCTTGTCACATTCATCTGTCATCAGCGAGTGTTCGCCATCAGAGCACCATCAGTCAGCCAGCGGCGGGGGAGGGGGCAGCCGCGGGCGGGGGGGCTGGCTCTTCGGGGTAGAGATGAGGGGGCAAGGTTTTTTAAGAGAGTGCGTTGATGTGGGTCACGTCACAGCTGCAGACGATCCCACCGCCTCTTGAGGCGGCAGTAGGACTGCTGTGGATAATTAGTGCAAGGTACACAGGGATTGTTTGTGTGTACAGCAGGCTGAAATCAAAGTGCAGTGGACCTGGAAGTGTATTTAGACAGGAGTTCTCCTCCAAACAATTCACAGAAGCAGCTGATTCTCAACACCAGATGGAATTGAAGGCCCTCTAACAAGGCCTTTTTCATCGGACTGTTTTTTATTACACATAGTTCTGTCCTCCAGCACCTAGAGGGCGACGCAGGCCTTTGTGTAACCACTTGTGAAACAATCAGTACATCACAATACCATAATGATCACAATCTGACATGCTGTCTTGATCTTATCCAAGATAGATCGGGGGCAAGCTTTGGCTCAAGCTAAGCACTTGGTCACTTGATCACCTCAACCACTACCAATGTGTAGCACCTAGCTGGGTGATGCATGGCTGCCATTTTGCACCAGAATGCTCACCACACACTAGCTGAGGTGGAGAGGGAGAGGACAATATTTTTGCTAATTGAATAAGGGGATGATTAGGCGGCAGTTTCAGAAAGCCAGGTTGAGAATTTAGCCAGGACACAGGGGAAGCCCCTAATCTTTGCGAAGCATGTCATGGGATTTTTAATGACCACAGTGAGTCAAGACCTCAGTTTAGCATCTCACACAAAAGATGGCAACTCCTACGTCACAGTGTACCCATCTCTGCACAGGGGTATGGATGTTTATTTGAGGGAAGACCGCCCCCTACTGGCCCACTAACACCACTTCAAGCAGTCACTTTGCTTTCCCAGGAGGTCTTCCATCCACGTACTAACCAAGCCCACACCTGCTTAGCTGCAGCAGGAGCAGGGTGCATGATGGGATGCCATTCAGCAGGAGCTGGGTGCATGATGGGATGCCATTCAGCAGGAGCAGGGTGCATGATGGGATGCCATTCAGCAGGAGCAGGGTGCATGATGGGATGCCATTCAGCAGGAGCAGGGTGCATGATGGGATGCCATTCAGCAGGAGCAGGGTGCATGATGGGATGCCATTCAGCAGGAGCTGGGTGCATGATGGGATGCCATTCAGCAGGAGCAGGGTGCATGATGGGATGCCATTCAGTAGGAGCTGGGTGCATGATGGGATGCCATTCAGCAGGAGCTGGGTGCATGATGGGATGCCATTCAGTAGGAGCTGGGTGCATGATGGGATGCCATTCAGCAGGAGCTGGGTGCATGATGGGATGGCTGCTGCCAGAATCAGGTGCTAGTGCTGGGCTAAAACAAAAACCTGGACCCACACCGACCCTTTTCGCTTAGAGGCTCCTCAGTCAGTCCTTAAATGCATAATTGGTTTTGTTCCTTTGACTACTTACAACGGATTACTGCATGATGACTACCTACAGTGACACCTTGTGGTGAACTGAGCTGCAAGTTTAAATGCTGCTTTGGTGACATATTCAGGGTCCTGCTAGATCCCACAGGCCTACCTGCTGGGCCCCATAGAGCAGGATCCCCCCACACACACACACACACACACACACAGACACAGACACAGACACACACACTCACACACACGCACACAGACACAGACACAATTAGGGTACAATAATATAGGTGGGTATGTGTGTGTGCATGTGCATGCGCATGTGTGTGTGTGTGTGTGTGTGTGTGTGTGTGTTGAACAGGCTGAAAATGCTTTTAGACTGATTACCAACTGAAATGAGAGGATTTGAGTTTCTGTACTTCCTTCAGTACAAAGTAACATGAAATAATATTGCATATCAGAATATACAGAATTCCTCCATTCCCCAGCACTCCCTCTTGCCCTCACTATGGCATCCTCACAAAGACCAGAGTCAGCAGAGAAGGCCTGGGAGACAAAGGGAAACATTCAGCTCTCGTTTCTCATCCCTCCATCACGACACCCCTCTCCTCTCCTCCCCCTCTCCCTCCTCTTCCTCCTCCCCCCCTCTCTTCCGCTCTCTCCATCCCACAATAATGATTCTGTGGTGGCCGTGAGTGTGCTTGCAGTGTGTAATGTGGCCGGAATGTGTCTCCTGGACAGATGGCCGTACTGTGTTACACCTGAGGGACAGAGTCTAACCCCACTGCACTGAGTTACACCTGAGGGACAGAGTCTAACCCCACTGCACTGTGTTACACCTGAGGGACAGAGTCTAACCCCACTGCTACACTGTGTTACACCTGAGGGACAGGGT
>NC_083773.1:46278425-46283425 GCF_963514075.1 Conger conger | reverse complement strand
TGTTTACAATTGTGAATAAAAGGTATAAATCTAATGTGTTCACACACTCCAGAAACATGAGTTTACAAGCAACCAGGTCCACTGCACAGTAAGTTCCAGTTCATGACAAGTATTTCTGATTAATTAAAATTATATTTATTTAACTGAAGATTGTGTTGTAATCACATAAGAACATGCGTAACTCATGCACACACACACACATACACACACATACACACACCCACACATACCCACCCACACACACATACCCACACACACATGCACACAGGCACACACATACCCAGAAACACACATAGCACACCCACACACACACACATACCCACACACACAGACACACCCCCACACACACACATACCCACGCACACAGACACACACTCATACACATACACATACTCATGCACATACACACGCACGTGCACACACGTACGCACACACACATACCCACACACGTACACACATACCTAAACACATACATACCCACACACACACACACACACCTAAACGCGCACTTGCACACACACACTCATGCACATACACACGCACACACACATATACCCTCACACACAGACACACTCATGCACACACACGCACACACATACCCACACACACAGACACACTCATGCACATACACACGCACACACATACATACCCACACACACAGACACACTCATGCACACACACACACATACCCACAAACACAAACACATTCATGCACATACACACACAGACACACGCACACTTGATTTTTGGTAGCATGGCAGCATTGTACCATTTGCTCCCTTCAGACTTTATCACTACCGTTCCTGCTGTCCGCTGTAGTGTGTTTGACACTTCAGACTCATTGTAATTCTGGAATTGCATTATATGCTGCCCTGGAGACAGCCAGGGATAAGAGAGTAAATAATAATGATGATGATGATGATGATGATGATGATGATGATGGTGGTGATTCACCCCCTCCCCCTCCCCCTCCCCCTGAGGCAGTGGCAGTGCAGGTGTCTCCTGATCTAATAGAGCTCTGCCCCACCCTGCTCCCCTAGAACACCTCACACCAAACATACATTCACAGTGTGTGTGTGTGAGTGTGTGTGTATATGTATGTGCGCACGCGTGTGTGTGTGTGGGTATGTGTGTGTGTGGGGGTGTGTGTGTGGCATGCGTGTGTGTGAGTGCGGGTATGTGTGTGTGTGTGTGTGTGGGTGTGTGAGAGAGCGGAAAAAGGGCACACACACACACACACACACACACACACTGCTATGAATAATTAAAAGACAACATGTGTGTGCTCACCATTTAATTTGCTTTTTGCTCTCTCCTTGTCTGCTCCCATGGACAAATAGTCCTGATCACACCTTACAAATCTGTGAAGCATGGTGGAGGTTAAGGAGGTTATGTAGGAGGAGGAGAAGACTGAGTTTGGCTGCAGTGGTGAGTCATAAGCAATAGGTGTGATTGTTCTTCAACAATTAACCATGGAACAACATCCAAACTTTTCATTTTATGCTCCAGTAGCTCTGTCATAAAACCTGGGCCTCTGCACAGAGGCACACACTACTGACTTCTCAGAATAAGGCATTTCCCTGCTTTGCAGTCGCCTGAATGCCACTGTCTCTTTTGAGAGGTTGGAAGGAAAGTGGCATTAACACCCAGGAAGAGTCTTTGAAATGCGGCGCTAAAATCAATACCTGCCCCGGCCGTCTCGGAACAACCGTAATGTCGTTTTTATAGTATTTCCTTCTTTTTTTCAAAAACACATTTGCCAAATGTACGATCTAAAACCGTGGTTTAGTCTTTTTTTGGCACGTGTTTCTCAGAAGTAGGAGGCGTGATTGAATTTCGCGGCACGGGCGTGGAGACGCATACGCCCAGCTCGCACGGATGCAGGAGAGCGCAGAGAGAGGCGCAGAGAGAGGCGCAGAGAGAGGCGCAGAGAGAGGCGCAGAGACAGGCGATTTACTGGCCCTCCGAGGGCTCGGGCGGGACAGAGGGGCCGGTCCGGACCGGACCCTGCGCTGGCGCTGGCCTGGTGTGAACCGCAACACAAACAAGCGAAGGCTGGAAGCGGCCAGGAGCTTCTGATTACCATTCACCTCAGTGAACGAGTGCGCCTTCAGTGCATGTCACTGTAATTACAACTGAAGGCACTTACAATGTTTCTTGTTTTATGAATGTGTTGCCCTTTAGCCTGAAATTCATTCCCAAACTCAGCGCGTCTCACCTTGCTGGACCTCTCACGTTCGGGTGGCGTGCCCCTGGGGCCTCTTTCGGCCCCCTTTGTCCTCACAGGACACTGAGTCCTGTTTACCAGCTGCTTCTGTAACCAGGGCGAGAACTGACAGACATACTAACCACATTTGAGTAAAGAGGGGGGATGTGCAAGAGTCACGTTTGAGTATATAGTGAGTCTATAGTATGTAGTATGTAGAATGTAGAGCATGAAAAACAAAAAGGAACCAAGTTTGAGTAAAACTTGTGGATACTAAGTCTGTGATTGTGTGGAGGAATGTTTCAGTGCAGAGCAGGCTGGGAAACCATCAGCTTTTGACTCAGGCAGAGTGGGAAGGGAACGACCTTCAAACGGCCTCAGAGTGGCCAGGTCACTGAGACCAGACTACAGGTACAGCAGATTCAGTTATTATGTACCATAAGACAAGCGAGTGTCTTCCACAAGCCGGGCCATGTTGATTCAGCCCAGCTTCAATATAAAATACTTTCCATTCATCTATGGAACACTAGCGCCCCCATGTGTGCAAAGTTAGTATTTATTCACTTTTACTGCTGTCACCTGCTTGACTAAATCATGTGCGATAGTGACCTCTGGTGGCCAAATAATGTCACTGTTTGGTCTTCGTAATGATCAAAGAGTTTTCAGTAGTAAAATGTTGACTGACATTAGAGTCTCTGTGAAGTTGCATTTGCATTTCATATCAAAGTGTCTTTTAATAATGTTCTTATATAATGCAAGTTTACATTAGCAAGTTTATATTTTGTAGTGTATATTTTCTAAGAAATATCCAACTGAAATGAATGAACTATCAAAGGAGTATTAATATTAAACGCTACACTCTTTTCATGAGCAGGCTTCTCCAGCTGTTTTAAGCAGAGACCTGTGAATGACAGAGCAGCCATGTCTGCCCTCTTCCTCCTGTCATCTCTCTGCCAGGGAGGGTGTGGGGTCAGGGGTCAGGATGACCAGGCCGGGGCAGGTGTCTCTCTGCCCAGCTGAGCTTGTCTCTGGCAATTACAATGGCAGCTGTGTGAAAGGGGAGGTGACCCGTGTCTGATAGGAAGTGCCCTCTGTCAGCCACTAGGGCTGTGGTTGGCTTGTGGCTGACAGCAACCTGTGTCCGTTCCACCCCCCAGCTGTGTGTGAGCTTCTGACACGCTTACACTCTCCAGCTGTGTGTGTGAGCTTCTGACACGCTTACACTCTCCAGCTGTGTGTGAGACACGCTTACACTCTCCAGCTGTGTGTGTGAGCTTCTGACACGCTTACACTCTCCAGCTGTGTGTGTGAGCTTCTGACACACTTACACTCTCCAGCTGTGTGTGAGACACGCTTACACTCTCCAGCTGTGTGTGTGAGCTTCTGACACACTTACACTCTCCAGCTGTGTGTGAGACACGCTTACACTCTCCAGCTGTGTGTGAGCTTCAGACACGCTTACACTCTCCAGCTGTGTGTGTGAGCTTCTGACACGCTTACACTCTCCAGCTGTGTGTGAGCTTCTGACACACTTACACTCTCCAGCTGTGTGTGAGCTTCTGACACGCTTACGCTCTCCAGCTGTGTGTGAGACACGCTTACACTCTCCAGCTGTGTGTGAGAGACACGCTTACACTCTCCAGCTGTGTGTGAGCTTCTGACACGCTTACACTCTCCAGCTGTGTGTGTGAGCTTCTGACACGCTTACACTCTCCAGCTGTGTGTGAGCTTCTGACACACTTACACTCTCCAGCTGTGTGTGTGAGCTTCTGACACGCTTACACTCTCCAGCTGTGTGTGAGAGACACGCTTACACTCTCCAGCTGTGTGTGAGAGACACGCTTACACTCTCCAGCTGTGTGTGAGAGACACGCTTACGCTCTCCAGCTGTGTGTGCGTGTGTTCTCATGCATGTGTCTGAATGGAAGTGAATGTTTACATACATCAGAATCCAACACTGAACTATACACACCTGTACAGTATTTGCACTACAGAAATCTACTGGACGCTATCCCCACCACTGGAACATATCCATGCACGTTATTAGCTCATGTCTGACATTACTGTTATTGTTTTGTTTGCCCTGTATGCATGTTTGCCTGTGTCATACATGTGAGCTCTCCAGCTGTACTGAAATGAGCTTGCTGTGTGGCAATAAAAGCAATTGACTGATTGATTGATTGATTGATTGATATGCATGCTCACTATAATGCATGAATGTGTGTGTGTGTGTGCATATGTGAGTAACTGCATTTGCGTGAACATGCGCATGTGTAGATGCATGTACTCAATTGTGTACATGTAAATGTGTGTGTGTGGTGGGGTAAATGCAGTGATGGCAAACCCAGTGGGGTAAATGCATTGGGGTAAACACAGTGATGGTAAACACAGTGGGGTAAATGCAGTGGGGTAAACACAGTGATGTAAATGCAGTGATGGTAAACGCAGTGGGGTAAACACAGTGATGGTAAATGCAGTGATGGTAAACACAGTGATGGTAAATGCAGTGGGGTAAACGCAGTGATGGTAAACGAAGTGATGTAATTGCAGTGGGGTAAATGCAGTGATGTAATTGCAGTGGGGTAGATTCAGTGATGGTAAACCCAGTGATGATGAAGAAAAAACTCTGACTTTGACTTGAAATGACAAAAAAGCTTCAGAAAGAAGCCCAGTGTTGGCCGCTGGGTCGGACCCTGTAGCTTTGTTCCGTGACAGAATCCTCCAATGAAGAAAGATGTAGAACTGCGCTGAGGCTCTGATTGGTCCGTTGGCCGTTCTGTCTGTGGCACAGTCA